>NC_137676.1:30383349-30385849 GCF_963989245.1 Nansenia antarctica
GCGGCAGTGCCTACGCAACCGTAAGCACTGTGATTGGTCCACTTGGTAACACATGATTCCAACATGATTCCGACTCTCTCGTAGGCCAAAATGCGGAAGCCATGACAGAAATGTCATTTACTTTTTCTGTAATTACTTATTAATAAAGATTTGAAAAATTATGTTAACCATTGTATTATCTTAGTTTAATGTCATTTCAATGCATCATAGAACTTTTATTTACAACAAGCATAACAAAAAAAATCGCTATTATGCCGCTATGGGTACACCGTTCGAACGGAGCACCCTATGGAAGCGTCAGGCACAGCCTTCCTATAAGGAGCGCGATTCACATTTACGAGATGTACAATCCTGTTTATTTAGAAATAAATGATTAGTTACAGGGAGCCCCATGGCTGTTCAATTATATTTATGATAGACATATTTAATGTAAAGTTATCTATAAGAACTGTGATTGGTCCGCTTTGTTTTAACCATTAACTATTGTCTTATTACATGTTTTATCTATTTACTTCTTATATTTGCTTTTATTCATTATCCTTTTCATTTTCTTACTATGCTCCTCTTGCTGTATTTTTAAATAATGTATGCAAAGCACTTTGAATTGCCCCTGTTGTGTGAAATGTTCTATACAAATTGCCAGACCTAGCTTGGGAGCCATCAGCGGGACTTGAACCTGCAAGCCCCTGATCTTGCACTATGACTCCTTCAAAGTGTTAAGTCAATAGATTGTATGGAGTCAGTGCTGGTTCAGACACACTGCTGGCTGTGTCTGGGTCTCTTCCAGACTCCAGCTTCTCTGTGGTGTGGTATAAACGGGTGTCTATGGTCTTAGAGACACACGCTCTGATCACACAAGTACATTATAGTATACACACACACACACACAGGTCTGAGAGGGGGTTTGAACCTACAACCTCCTGGTTACAGTCCCAACACACTAATCCCCTGAGCCACTGAACAGGTCTCTATGTTACTGTTGTTTAAATAAGAAGTTTAATAACATCAACAAATCTCCTTCAAACTTAAATCAAAGTGCCTCTTCCTATGTTTTCTCTTCATTAGCAGTTCCCTTATGCTGTTAGCGGATTTCATTCTTTCCTGCCTCTGGTCCACATTCCAGCACAGTAGGTGGAGGTAATGCACCAATAATGTTAAATACCAACTGTTACAAAAACCTCACTGAAGACAGAGAATAAGAAGATCTCTGACAATCATTTGGACTTGTTCCCATTTACATTTCTGACATTTAGCAGACACCTTTAATCCAAAATCCAAAATAAACTGAGTTGGGGTTTCTTTCAGTCCTGTTACAGTCCACGTTTTCCAAGTCAAGTCTGCAGCAACTCTTGGAATGAATTAACCATTCATTATTTGACTTTTTGGATGTTTCAAAGACACTGGTTGAATAAGATTTTGCTAATTTATGATTTGATGCTGATGTGGACCACATGACTTTTCCTCGTAAAATGAAGCTACTGTATAGGACTCGATTCAAAAAGAAAGACTAACTATGTCTAATTACAGCGCATTACTTTAGTTGGTGTCTATCTTGCCCATTCATTTATGATCGAGGCTTGTAGCTGGACCTACACAACAGATGGCTTCTGACATTGAATCATCTCAACATTAGGCCACTTAATTAGGTCTGAAAACATCTGTCAAACGTTGATTTGGAGCTTGCCATTACAGATTGAATAGTTTGTATTTGACAATCAGGCAAACTTGCACACATTGGCCCTAATGAAGGTCTATTGAAATGTTGCTGTCAGGTCCATACAAAGCCTATATTTCATTGCAACATCACTGTTTTGGCCAAAAAGCATGCAAGCATTCAGCCACATACAAACAACCTACCTTCATAATTTTGGTTATGCTAGTTTCTAAATACCATGAAGTTTGAATTATGTTGCTACATTCTGACACATTATATGACTTAAATATAAGAGAGGTAAAGACACCCTTGTCTCACTTCTCAGACCTCTCCTGCTGAGCCTTTTGGAAACGCAGAGCAAGATTGGGAAAGGGAAACCAGTGAACGTCTTACACAACTGATGGATTTCAGTAGCATACCTAATAGAGGAGTTGAGCTGGGAATCAAAGAGAAGAGGGCTTGACAGATTGAATCTTCCTCCTGTGTTTGAAGTACTGAGAGGCAGAAAGGAGCGACCGACCTGGGATTACAACTTTGAAAGCACTTCAGAACCAACCAGTCAGAAAGCCATTGAGGACTAGACACACACAAGGGTATAGTGAGAAGTAAGTGAAGTCTTATGAAGCGGAAGAGGAGAGATAAGGCTTATGAAATTGCTCTCTTACTGGATATTTCACAGGACATTACTGTGAGAGGAAGCGGCGGGAGTCTTGGTCGCTGTCTCCGTTCTCTCTCATCCATCTCACGTTATCCGTTCTATCAGCAGGATGACTAAGGCCAGAGAGATGTGAACAGAGTAGATTGTGGTGTCTATGTGTGTGTGTGTGTGTGTGTGTGTGTATGTGT
>NC_137676.1:30388349-30405849 GCF_963989245.1 Nansenia antarctica
CATATTTGCATAATGGTTCTGTCTTTTACGAGTGTATGGCATGGCTTTGATTTCAGCCTCATAGATTATCTGCAGTGAGAGAGAGAGAGAGAGAGAGAGAGAGAGAGAGAGAGAGAGAGAGAGAGAGAGAGAGAGAGAGAGAGAGAGAGAGAGAGAGAGAGAGAGAGAGAGAGAGAGAGAGAGAGAGAGAGAGAGAGAGCTATAGCTGCCAAGAGAGTGAAACAGGCTCAGGCAGTTAAGTCTTATTACATGTCCTCCTCCCTCTCCTCCCTCTCCTCCTCTTGTACCCTCTACTACGGTACATGCACCATTTCATATGCACCTTATCATAATATACAGTATGTACCTGAGGGAGGAACTTACTGCACATCACAGTACACATTCTACTGTATATTATTCATATCTTCTGTGTGGCGTAGATTAAATAAATATAATAAATAAAGTTATTATTATTATTATTATAGAGGGGTCTCAGCCCGAACGGCTGCGACTAATCCGTTGGTGAGTATACTGCAGAACAACGCCACCTTTTTGTTACACGAGGGGAGGTCCTCGGGACTAAACTAAGCACTCAGGGGGTCATTCCACTAAAGGTGGATCAGTTTAGCTGCGATATAAATAAATGCGGCGCTCAGGGAACTCGAGATTGGAATTCAAGCCTCAGGTGATTCCTCGAATGAGGATCAGCCTTGTGTCATCAGTGTTCACAGAAGACAGGCTTACAAATCTTCGATATGGGCGCGTGCACGCAGACATAAAAAGCCCTGAAGTGTCGATCTGTCGAAATGAAGATACTCCACTCTGCAGGGGTACTACATTTGCGCAGCATTCCGAATTATTGATTTTTATGAAGACGGAAAAATAAGATGTAAAATAGTGCAATACTGCCGCAATTAACAAGGCGAGGGAAATGGTTTGGCAAGAAATTGCTGACCGATTAAATGCGTAGGTCATACTAGCCCCAGTTATTGTTATATGTTCATATTTTAATAAATGCCTTTTACTACTGTGGTGATATCAGCAGCAGGCTACAAACCGTCATATCGCCACAATGGCCTAGTGGTACCGACCGCTGCCGTGGTATATGTTCGTCATTTTTAGACGGTGGTTCGAATCCCTCTTCGGACACACTTTTTACTGCATTTCGTTGTCTGAATCTAATCTAAAATCTCATCTAAAAAAGTATTGTAGGCTATAAAATTATGGTGCAGGCTAATTTACAAGAACTGACACGATTACAATGGTGTTTGAAACCTTTGCATGAAATCTTCGGTTAAATGTAAAAAAAAAAAAAAAGAATGACTTAGTCAAGTCTCGAACTCGCAACCTTTGGAACTCGAGTCCGCAGCCTTAACCACTACGCCAGCCAGACCGCTGTGATGACGGAAACGCAAGTTGAGACAATTACTTTTTTTTTTACACTCTTTTCTTTATTGATATATCGATCTATCTATCACACTTTCAAAATATCAAGTTATCTATCACACAATCAAACTATCTATCGATCGATCACACTTTCAAAATATCAAATTATCTATCTATCACACAGTCAAACTATCTAATCTATCTATCTCGTGTGAAGTGGGAACTAATATTTCCTAGGGAGGAACTGTCGTTCGGGATGTAGTTTCCGCCTGTGAGCCTTTTTTGACGCGCGTCTCACTATAGCCTGTGTTTTAGCCTGGTCGCGACCAGGCTAGTTATATCTGACTCAGAAGGAGCTCAACCAAGCAGCGAATTATTTGAGCCACATTGATGGCACCGAACACAAGCTAACATTATCGAGGCTTAAAACTTTATCGAGGCTTAGAACTTTATCGAGCTTCGTGGAATACCCCCCAGGTTTGTTAATGAGGGAGCAGAGACAGGAATCCGGTTTGTTATGATCAAGACTTTATTAAATGACTAAAATAGATTTAGCAAAATAAGAGAGCCTAAAGAAAGAGTTAAGAGGTAAGAGTTATGGTTAAACAATAATAATAATAACCTTTATTTGTATAGCACTTTTCCTGCAAACGTTGCAGCTCAAAGTGCTTCAATCATTATAGAATCATCATTTAATCATTTAGTCATTTAAAGGCAATATATATATATATATATATATATATATATATATATATATATATATATATATATCTTTCAGAAGGGATTATTAATAAACGTTAATCTTGAGTAATTATGAGGTAGAAGTGTCTCTAGTCAATCGTGACGCCATGGTTCTGCCAGTAATTACCCAACACACACACATGCACACACACACACTCTCTCTCTCACACACACACAGACACACTCACACACACACTCTCTCTCACAAACACACACACGCACACACACACACACACAAACCCACACACACGGTGGATTAGTGCAGGCCAGTGTAACGGCAGACAGGCAAAGGAGAGCGAGGTGTGTGATACCCTGACTCCACTGTGTGTGTGTGTGTGTGTGTGTGTTTCTGTGTGTATCTGTGTGTGTGTATGTGTGTGTGTGTGTGTGTGCGTGTGCATGTGAATGTGTGTGTGTGTGTGTGTGTGTGTGTGTGTGTGTCACTGTTGTCTTGCTGTTCCACCATCAGTCTATCTGTTGTACTACATGATTGTGTTGGTTTGTCAGGTTTGTCCTCTGGCCTTTCACACCACCAAGGCTCCGTGCCGGTTCCCGTTCTGGAGCCTCAGAACCTTGGTGCTTTATGGCGAACCAGCCCGCGTTCATACCAGTTTAAGCAGAACCATCAACGTCATCAACATTGGGTGATGAAGGGGCGGGATGAACAGAAATGTCACAACAAGATGGCAGCTACTTCACTGGAAATGAGGATAATATCTTCCACTACAATATCTGGAATAAACACTATTTAGACTTTGCTGTTTGACCTCTTGTCTTGTCCGTTTCTCTTAGGTTGCATCTTTTCCCTTCGTCCTTTTTGCCTTTGCCGTCAGTCGTCGATTTTCTGTCGTTATATTTCGTTTCCTTCCTGTCGTTATCGCCTCTGGAGAGTTGGTCAGTGTCAGTGTCAGAGTTATCAGAGTTATCAGAGTTATCAGAGTGGTCAGACTCTGAGTGGCTTTTCTCCAGGTCTCTGCCTCCACAGCACGTTAGGATTCTGTATTTCATATTCTGTTGAAACGAGGAATTATTAATCCACTATAATTAGAGACAGTAGTGTGTGTGTCCTCTAACATGCAAATGGTGCTCTGTCTGAAATATCCGGAACCTTGACTTTTATACCTTGTCATCGCCATGGAGATACGACACACTTTTCTCTATGGTGGAACACATCATGGAATGGAATGGAATGGACTTTATTTGTCATTGCTACAGTACAGGTACCAAACAACGAAATTTAGGAGGGGTGGCTCCCCTGGTGTTAGGAAAGGGAAAAATAAAAAACACATTTTAGAAAAAGCATAAAAGCATAAAATCACAAGAAGGTAAGGAGCTGGTTTACATCAATAAAGTCTATGTACACAATCCACTGTACTATACTGCACAGATAGTCAACTAGGGTTGTCATATTGCACAAGAGTATTTTTTCACATTATTTTAAAGTGTCACAGTTTGCAGGCTTGAAAATGTACATGTTTGTGCCTCAGCACTAGCTGCCATACAATCCGTCCGGACTGTCCTGGGCCCAGAACTTAGGCCTTTTCTGTGTTCAGGGCCTTGACGGCCCTGTGGTAGAAGCAGTCCTTCAGTCTGTTTGTCTTAGCGGCCGGGGTCCTGTACCTCCTGTTCGAGGGCAGCTTGACAAAGTGTACGTGCCCAGGGTGGGTCGGGTCCCTGGAGATCTTGGAGGCCCTCCTGAGACAGTGTGTGTTGTACAGCTCCTCCAGAGAGGGGAGGGGGGCGCCGGTGATCTTCTGTGCTGTTCTCACGACTCTCTGTAGCTCGTTTCTCTCCGCTGTTGTGCAGCTGTGGAACCAGTTGGAGATGCCGAAGGTGAGGATGCTCTCCACTGCGCCGTGGTAGAAGGCCACCAGTATCTCCTGCTTGTTGTGTTCTTTCCTGAGGCATCTCAGGGTGTATAGCCGCTGTTGTGCCCTCTTGATGGTGCCTTTTGTGTTGTCCTTCCAGGCCAGGTCATCCCGCATGTTGTGTCCCAGGAATCGGAGGGTTGAGACTCTCTCCACGCTCTCTCCGTCAATGAGCAGGGGCTGGATCTCGGACTTTTTCCTCCTGAAGTCTACGATGAATTCCTGGGTCTTTGACTTGTTTAGCAGCAGGTTGTTAACCTTGCACAGCTTGCTCAGTTGCTCTACCTCATCCCTGTACGCCGCCTCGTCCCCCCCCGAGATACATCCCACCACGGTGGTGTCGTCTGCAAACTTTACGATGTAGTTGCTGGGGTGGACGGGGGTGAAGTCGTGGGTGTAGAGGTTGTAGAGGATGGGGCTTAGCACACAGCCCTGGGGGGACCCAGTGCTGAGGCTGAGGGCTGTGGAGGTGTGGGGGCCCACCCGCACCCTCTGGGGGCGGTCGGTCAGGAAGTCCTTGATCCACGCACATATAGAGTGTGATAGACCCAGGTCTAGTAGTTTGGTCACTAGCCTGTCTGGAAGGATGGTGTTGAAGGCGGAGCTGAAGTCCACGAAGAGCAGTCTCGCGTAGCTGTTTCCCCTCTCCAGGTGGGATAGAGTGGCGTGGAGAGTCGTCGCTATGGCGTCCTCTGTGGACCTGTGGGCTCTGTAGGCGAACTGGTATGGATCCAGGTTGGGCGGGAGGCGTGTGAGTATGTGGGCCCGGACTAGTTTCTCGAAGCACTTCATGATGATTGGTGTGAGTGCCACCGGGCGGTAGTCGTTTAGGCAGCTCACCGTGCTTTTCTTCGGGACTGGGATGATAGTTGAGGTTTTCAGGCAGGGTGGGACGGTGGCCTGGGACAGGGACTGGTTAAAGATGTTGGTGAAAACCCCGGCCAGCTGGTCGGCGCAGTCTCTCAGCACCCGTCCCAGGACGCCATCCGGCCCCGAGGCTTTCCTGGGGTCCACCGCCTTCAGTACGCGTCTCACCTCATGCTCTGTGAGGGTGAGGCTGCTGAGAGCTGGAGAGAGACTATATCATAATAGTAGGTGGACATAATGATGTCACAATGGCACCCCTAGTAAGGTGTCATGTGACATTATTCAGATGAGATCTTTGTGTAATAATAATAATAATAATAATAATAATAATAACAAGACAGGGACAATTCCTGTGGAAATTGTGTAGTGTGCTTGCCCCCCCCCCCCCCCCCCCCTGGGCCACTCCACTGCATCCACGGCGAAGACCATGTTTCTCTAGCTCACCCACGGGCCGAGCTAACTAGTGCTAGCTAACTCCCCTGCACCCCCCAGCGAAGACCGCGTTCCTCTAGCTCACCCAGAGGCCAAGTTGTGGGGTTGTGTGTGTCTGTGTGTGTGTGTGTGTGCGTGTGCGCCTCTCTCTCTCTGTCTCCCTCTCGTTCTTACCCTACCTGCTGCTGTCGATCAGAGGGACACCTGTAAAGGCCAATGCACACGGCGTGCAATTTTTGTCGCCGGACAAAATTCGATTTTGAAATGAGAAAATCTCATTCCAATGCACACGGCCCCGATTTTAATCGCACGCGAAAATTCGATTCCATTCGTTTTTAATGGGACAAAGCACACGGCGTGGGAGTTTTGTCGCACTGTCAAATTTTGCAAATTTTGTAAAAGTGTGTGGTGCGACGGATTATTGCATCACATGGGACAATTGGGAAAACATCAACTGGTCTATCTAAATTAATTGAGTCACTCATAACGGGGAGAGAGACTGGTGTCGTGTTGTGATATAAACGCGTGAGACAACTGTTAACTAAATATGTCTCGTACTTTATTAACCATCCAGTTCCACCATTCAATCCCATCTGCCCGCTTTCCCACTGCGCATGCTCTCCCCTCTATCCCCAACTCATTCCCATTGGTCTACAGCATAAGCGTCACACCATATATGTATTATCATTATGTTCTAACTAACATAATACCACATCTCCCCTTTCTAGAGACAAAGGGTAGACTGCCTTTGCCTCGTCAGACCTTAGAGGATTATTCTGCCCCTTTTGTTGTATAGGTCTGTCCCTGTGTAAATCCTGAACATAAGTTATAACTATAGCGGTTTGTGATCCATAAATTTCAAATTAACAGGGCTACTAAAAGTGCTCAAACTAGACCCCATCCAACGTAACATGGAATAACTTTTCTTTAAATACAACAGTAACATTACCCATATACTCCTTTATTTTTATTTTTATCTTTTTTTTTTTTTAGGGTAAATACTTATAAAAACACTTGTCCACATATCTCAGTTACATGTCAAACCTCCTAGGTTTAACCACTGCTCTCCCTCCCCTTGTTCTGAGCGTGGGAGTCTCTGCAGGTGGGGCCTGTGTTCCGACTGCAGGTGACATGGGAGCCTGCCCAGGGGTCGGGTCTGGGCCCGGCTCCGGGGCTTGTTGCTGCGGCGGGGAGCCCCTGTCTTGTGTAGGTGTGTGTAGGGGTATGAGATGCTGTCGGTTGCGTCTCACCACCCCCTGGGGCAGGCCCACCAGGTAGGACCTCGGAGTAGAGTGGTTTCGGAGCACAGTTCCCGACGTCTTAGCATCCGTGACCCATACCTGCTCTCCCGATGACAGGTCACAGAGGGGTCTTGCACGGTGTCGCCGGTTGTAGTTTACCGCATCCGACCTCCCTTTCACCTCCTCTTTCTGCGCGAACGCGTCGCTGTCCGCCAGTGTAGGGACCAGTCGAGAGGGCAGCACTGGCACCGTGGTGCGCAGACGTCGGCCCATGAGGAGCTGGGCTGGGCTGTACCCACTCTGAAGGGGTGTGGCTCGGTAGGCGAGTAGAGCCAGGTAGGGGTCGCTCGCTTTTTTCAGGAGGTTTTTCATAGTCTGGACTGCCCTTTCTGCTTCACCATTACTCTGTGGAAACCTTGGGCTGCTGGTGATGTGTCTGAACCCGTACGCAGCAGCAAAGGAGGTGAAGGCTTGACCAGAAAACTGAGGCCCATTATCTGACATCAGGACCTCCGGGATGCCAGGGCGGGCAAACATGGACTTCAGATGTACAATAATGTCAGTGGACCTGGTGTGAGACAATTGGGCAATCTCAACATACCTGGAGAAGTAATCGACGACGAGTAGGTATGTGTCTTTTCCCAGGACGAACAGGTCGGCCCCCAACTTCTGCCATGGTCTTTCAGGGCACTCTGACGGCATGAGAGGTTCTCTGGGATTCTGTCGCTCCTGAATGCATGCCCTGCAATTGAGCACCATTTCATTAACCTGTTGGCTGAGTCCAGGCCACCACACAGACTGGCGGGCGCGCTCCTTGCACTTCACAACACCTTGGTGTCCTTCGTGTAGTCTGGCCAGCACGTCGTTCCTCATTACTGAAGGTATCACCAGTCGTGTGCCTTTCAGCAGTAGACCGTCTTCCACTGTGAGCGTAGCTTGCTCCCGCCAGTAGCTCTTCAGCACAGGTTCCTGGCTTGCGTGGTCAGGCCATCCCTCTGTGCACAGCATCATAACACGTGAGCAGACACAGCATTTAGCTCCTCAGGTTTTCCATATATGAGGCACCAACGGGTAGATTGTCCATTACACAGTCCACATATATATTGGTGCTCTCCATTAGCTCCTCTTCTGATGTAGACCTGGATCTTGTCACTGGGGAGCGCGACAGTGTGTCTGCTGTCCAGAGTGATTTTCCTGGCACGTGCACGATAGAATATGAGTAGCGCATCAACCGCATCCTGAAACGCTGGATTCTTGGCGGCAGAAGATCCAGGGCTTGGCCTCCCAGTAAGCTGAGAAGGGGTTTATGGTCGGTCTCCAGGCAGAAGTGTTTTCCTATGAGGAAATCCTGGAACCGTTCGCAGGCCCATGTGAGGCCCAGGGCCTCCTTCTCGATCTGTGCGTATCGTTGTTCTGTGGGAGTGAGGGACCGAGACGCGTAAGCCACAGGCTTCCATTCAACCCCCCACCTCTGGAGCAGAACCCCTCCCAAGCCGAACGAGGATGCGTCGGCTGACACTTTGGTGTCTCTCTTTTGATCATAGACCGCCAGCACTGGAGGAGAGGACAGGGCTTCCTTCAGTTTTCTGAATGCTGTCACCTGGGCCACGTCCCAGGCCCAGCTGTTTCTTTTCGAGAGAAGGTCACGGAGCGGCTTGTCTTTTTCTGCTAACTGGGGAATGAATTTTCCCAGTTGATTGACCATTCCAAGAAAGCTTCGCAGCTCGTTGACGTTTGCGGGCTCCTTCATCTCCATGATGGCCTCCGTCTTCCTCGGATCTGGGCGGACCCCTGTAGCCGTGACGATCTGGCCCAGGAAGACCACCTCACTCTTTGAGAGTTCACATTTGTCCATATTCAGGGTGATGTGGGCCCTTTCCACCCTTTGCAGTACTGCGTGGAGTCGAGCATCGTGCTCTTCCTGATCCCGCCCCCACACCAGCAGGTCATCGATGTGGCATATCACACCTTCCAGCCCCTCGGTTACCTCCGCCATCATGCACTGAAAATGTTCAGGTGCTGAGGCAATTCCGAAAGGAAGGCGGTTGAAATGAAACCTTCCGAATGGGGTGATGAACGTAGTGTACTTGGCTGATTCTGCTGCAAGTGGAACCTGCCAAAACCCCATGTTTGCGTCCAGTTTACTTAAAACCTTTGCTCCGGCAAGCATCCCGAGGCTCTGCTCTATCGACGGCAGAATGTACTTCTCCCTGCATACAAACTCGTTCAAGCCGGTCAGATCCACACATAGACGCACTGATTTACCGTCCTTTTTGGGGACGACCACCATGGCGGCGCACCAGTCGGTTGGCTCTTCCACGCGGCTGATGACACCCAGGTTCTCCATGCGCTGGAGCTCATCTCTGACTTTCCCCATCATAGGCAGCGGAATCCTCCTGGGGGTTTTCAAGGAAAATGGCACAGCACCCGGTTTGAGTTTTATGGTGTATCTCACCATATTATGGTTGTACCTCACCCAGGCCACTGCACAGCTTGGGGTAGGTCGTCTTGAGGGTCTCCATGTCGACGCTGTTGACACGGAGGAGTAAGCCCAGGGCTACGATGGCTGGCCTCCCAAGCAAAGGCGTGCTCAGGTTATTCACCACATAGACCTTCTCCGTGGTCTGCTTGCCTCCTCTCCACAGCTGCAGCTTGGTGAACCCTGCCACGTCCAGCGGCATTCGTCCTGGACCAAACAAAGGTTTCTCTGCTTTGTGGAGAATGGGTGGCTGTGTGTTAGAAAACATGTTAGCAAAAACAGCCTGTGACACAACAGTGACATCGGCTCCAGTATCGAGCTTGAAGGTGACCTGTTTTCCCATCACTTCTATTTCTACAATCCATGGATCAGCCTCTGACGTCACAGAACCAAGGAACCAGCCCTCCACCTCTTCTTCAATACCGTGCACAGCTTTACCTGCAAGACACACACGCTTGTAGTGACCCATTTTTCCACAGGAATGACACTTCACCTCGTTGGCAGGACACTCCAGCTTGGGGTGTGGCGCGCCACCACATTTGTAGCACTGGGAGCTGCTCTGGCTGCTGTGTGCCTTTGCTCCAAAGCTCTTATACATGTTAGGTTTGGGCTTTTCCTTTGGCCTCCCTTTAAACACTCTGTCTACAGAGCTGACGTCCATCTGCACTGCACTACTGCTGCTGTCACTCCTCAGTGTGCTTTGCTGCTTTTTGATCTCCTCTGATTGTCTCGCCATGTTGATAGCTTTTTCTAAGTCCATGTCTTTTTCCATTTGCATGCGTTCTGAGAGCCGCAAGTCTGCCAGCCCTACCACTAACCTATCCCTGATCAGTTCATCATGCAATTGTCCATAATTGCAGTGCTCGTCCTGTTTGTCCTGTTGCGTTTCCCGTAGTTGTCTTTCCGGGTTCAGAGCACGCTGGCGTCCGCGTTGGGACTGCCGCTTCTGTTCCCGGTCCTGTCTCCTGTCTTTTTGTATCCTGTCTTTTTGTATCCTGTCCTGTCTCCTTTTGTATCCTGTCTTTTTGTATCCTGTCTTTTTTGTATCCTGTCCCGCCGAACTCCGCTGCCTTCCACCCCGCCATCTCCTGCCTCTCACCGCCTTCACTACCGGACTGCAATACTCACCGCCTTCACCACCGGACTGCAGTACTCACCGCCTTCACTACCGGACTGCAGTACTCACCGCCTCACCGTTCCTGTCCCCGGGCTCTGTGTTGCCGACCGACCCGCTGCGCGCCGCTCTCAGACATCGCTGGCCCGGCCGTGCTGTGCTACTACCCTCGTCCCGGGAGGCAGCCACCGCTCCCTCCCCGGTTCGGGGGTTGCCATCTCCGCAGGTGAGTGTCGGTCCTTCCCAGCCTTCACTCACTGCTGCGCGATTTGGTCGCTGGCATGCCACGGCTAGGCTGGCCGGCCGCGCGGGTTCGGTCCCAGGCTGGCAATACTGACGACAACGGCAACGGCGGCACCGCCTGTCGTTTTGCCCTGGACTCCCGGCCATCCCACCTGCCCCCACCTCCCCCTGCCCTTCTCTCGTCTCACCTACACTCTGCCGCCGCCACATCCATCGAGGCTCCCAGCAACACCAACACTGGACTCTATACCACCCCCCCCCCCCCTCCCCGTTCGCTGACTCTGTGTTCCATGTTACTCGTTGTTGTTACTTGTTGTTTTTGTGTCTCCCATATATGTGTATCCTATATTGTCAGCGTCTTTGAGCATTGGAAAAGCGCTATATAAATTTAATTAATTATTATTATTATTATTAATGCATACAAGGCAGTGACAAATGCATCCACGGTCTCATTTGCTTCCTGTTTGCGCATGTTAAATCGCGCACGTTCATACACAATGTTCTTTTTCACTACAAAGAAAGATTGAAAGCCATCCCTCACTTTACTGTACAGATGCAGGTCTCCCTCGCTGAGTTTCAAACCCCTCAAAACATCGTCGGCCTCATCTCCCATACAATAAATCAAAGTGTTCACCTGATTATCGTCAGAGCTGGCGGCTAGATTGCTTGCCTGTCGGAACCTCTCAAATCTCCGTATCCACTTTGTCCACTCGAGCGGCTTAGAAAAATCAAAAGGCTCCGGCGGCTGAATGTTGAACGTCACATTTGTAGTAGCCATTCTGTCAAAAATGAATTTCAATGGCGATTTCTCTCCACAAACAGTCTGTGTCTGTGTTTGTGTTTGTGTGTGTGTGGGTGTGTGAGTGTGTGTATGTGTGTGTGTGTGTGTGTGTGTGTGTGTGTGTGTGTATGTGTGTGTGTGTGTGTGTGTGTGTGGACGTCAGGGAGCTGGCCCGCTCCTCCATGTTCCTGGACCTGAGGAGAAGGAAGGTCCCAGTTGCCAGGGGGGCGGAGCCCCACTTCCTTGGGTTCAAGAGGAAACCCAGCGGAAAATTGGACACTCATTCCGCTGGTTTTGGAGTCTGGTCTGATTGGCCAGACCTGAATGACCTCTGTGTCCGAGCCGGGGTGTCCCTGGAGTGGGTGCGGTCTGACTCTGAGACTGTTCGGGTCTCAGAGAACTGTATATATGACCCTCTCACACAGGTCAGGGCAACAACAGCCTCCTTTGCTGGACAGAGCCACCAGCTAACATCTAGAGGGGCCAGACGGACTCTCATGGACCTTCATCAACATCAACAACAACAACACTGGACTGGTCTGAAACTCCAGGGAAAACTGGCATGTCTTCCCACAGCTGATCACTCTGTTTCCCATTCTTTTCTAAAAAACACTGCACTCGATGAGGACATTGTCATATTCACAACCAAGGCCAGATTACAAGTCCTTCCTACCAGACTCAACCTCTCTATTTGGTTTCCCTCCACTCAGGTTCCTCATTGCTTGCACCACACCACAGAACAGGTTACAGAAACACTTTCACATATCTTGAATGGCTGTTATGTTTACAAAGGAATGTATATAGCACGTCATGACAGAATTGTGAGCCTAATAGTAAAGGACATATCACTCCACTTCCCAGTTACAGTGAAAATGTATACACATGCTTGTGTCAATGCATCCATGTTCAATTTCTGTAATGACCAATGTCACTTTTCACAGTTGTATGCTAACACACCAGATGTTGTTGTTGTTAATGAAGAGTCCAGAGAGGTGTCTGTATTAGAGGTAGCGTGCACCTTTGATATAAGCCTAGAGGAAGCCTTCATGACTAAGGTCATGAAATACCAGCAGCTTGTAGACACCATCTCAGACACCATCCCAAATTGCTCACAGTGAGTGGGCCGGCGCCTTGCATGGTAGCTTGCCGCCATTGGTGTGTGAATGTGTGTGTGAATGGGTGAATGAGAGGTCATTGTAAAGTGCTTTGGATAAAGGCGCTATATAAGTGCAGTCCATTTACCAATTAGAGGGTATGGGGGTGTGTGGGTATGAAGGTTTTACTGGGATAGGAGTGGTATTCCTAGTGGTAGTAGGTTCTGGATAGTTGTGGATTTCCAGAATTGCCTCTGCATTGAAATATCTGAAAGAGAAAAACTGTCTTATCATTTGTGTAGATAACATATCAATTACTTTGAGGTCATTTGAGAAGCCAATACAATCATGCTAGCAGATAATGGAGGGCATACCGAATTTTGTTTCTCTTTATGGAAAGCCCTGCATGCGCTGTCTTGCAAACTCCAGGTTCGCCGCAACAACTACTTTCTTTTCAATCTTCTCCCTCTCTCTCCACTTCTTTTTCATTCCATTTCATTTTCATCCTATTCATGACATCTTCTGTATTCTTTCTCATCTCCTCTTTCACCTCCCTCTCCCTTGTTTCCACCATTCTTCATTATCATCCCATCCATCTCTTGTCTCATGCATTTAATGTCACCTTCTTTCTCCTTCAGGAGTTTCTCTCTCTCTCTCTCGACTTCTACCCTCTTTGTCTCTTCCATCCTCTCTTTCACTTGTTTCACCTCCATTTATTTCTCCTCCAGGATTCTCTCTCTCTCTCTCTCCATCTCTCACTCTCAACCTCTTCTATCCTCTTCATCACCTCCATCTCCTTTCTCACCCATTCAATATCCTTTTCTTTCTCCTTCTCAATCTTCTCCCTCTCTCTCTCCATCACTGTTGTCTTGATTTTTAAAAATCTCCACTCATCTTTAATCTCTCTTCTCTCTTCTTTACCTCCTTCTCTCTCCTGCACCACCCTCTCTCCCTCTTCCTCATTTCTTCCTCTTTCCATCTCCCTCTGGAACCTATCCTCCATCTCCTTTGGCACTTTCTCCAACTCCTCCACCTCTTTTGCCTTTATTTCCAACTTGAACCTCCAAATCCTTTTTGTTATTTTCCTGTGTCTTTTGAATGCAACTTAATGTTGCATTGTAAGTAAGTAAGTAAGTACGTAAGTAAGTAAAATGTATTTCTATAGCACCTATCCCAGACAGAAATATTTGTGTGCATGTAAACGTAGTCACGTACTCTAACCCTAACCCTGAAAATAAGGAACTGTGTATACAAACGGTTGCAATTCCTACACATTTCATACAATATTTTTGTTCAACCCCTTGAATTAAAGCTGAAAGTCTGCACTTCAATTGCATCTCGATTGTTTCATTTCAAATCCATTGTCGTGGCGTACAGAGCCAAAAAGATAGAAATTGTGACACTGTCCAAATATTTCTGGACCTAACTGTAATTGATTGGGCGTTGTGTCTGAACCATTTCCCTCCATTCTCTCATGTGAATAAACACAGTGGAAAGGCAGCAAGGCCCTTATCAGACATAGGGAACATCCAAAAGAGTATGCAAATGCTTTACTTACTACAGTATATACACAAATGTACACAATCAGGACTCAATATGTCTAATTTAATGCTTCACTGTCACATGAGTTAAGCAGGTCACTGTATATACAGCAATGAGACAAGACAAGACAAAACATACAATACAACATGATGTGCGGTATATAACCAATCATTCATTCATGGCTTCCTGTTAAGTTCAGAATAGATTTCAAGATCCTTCTGCTTGTTTCTAAAGCTCTCCTCTCACTGGCACAGCACCAGAATATCTGAAAGACCTTTTGCTAACATATCAGCTCAATAGAGCTCTCATTCATAAAGTAGAGACATGCTTGAGGCTTCTTCGAGAGAAGTGGCTATCCTGCTGGGTTAGGGTTAGGGTTGCTACCACGCAGCATGCACTGTACTGAGACTTCCTCCACCCTCCACCTCCACCGCTGTACAGGTGCCATTTAGCTATAGTTCAGCTCCCTCCCTCTCTCTCTTTCTCTCTCCGATGGTAAGGCTTTCATCCTGGGGAGGATGGGTTATGGTGGTGAGCCTATCCCAATGTTTAAAAGACAGGGAATTGAAGTTGAAGGGTAATGTGTGTGTGTGTGTGTGTGTGTGTGTGTGTGTGTGTGTGTGTGTGTGTGTGTGTGTGTGTGTTTGTGTGTTTTATTTTTTAACCTTTATTTTACCAGGAAGTCACATTGAGATTAAAACCTCTTTTACAAGAGAGACCTGGCCAAGACAGGGTCAAAATAGTAGCTTAAAAAACAGTTCAGATAAGACAGGACATAAGACAGGACATAAGACAGTGGCAACAATACAATAGACAAACAATGGTAGGGGTATTTACAAGGTGATTAAAACATTGAGAAGTCTAACCAAAGCAGGTACAGCGAGCGGTGACCACATCCTTTAATCTACGCTTGAAGATACTTATGGAAATAAGGGCCTCTAATTTAAAAGTAGTCTGTAGGTCATTCCAAGACCAAGGGCCATAATAAGACAAGCTTGCCCTTCCAACATTGTTCATGATAAGTGGCACCTTGTATTGCAGCCATCTATGAGACCTGAGACCCGAGCCACTCGGTATAGGGATGAACTTCAGGCCAGATAATTCGGTAAGAAGCCAGAGATGATTTTAAACACAAGAGTGTACCAGTGTTGGAGCCTTCTGACAGAAAGAGATGGCCATCCAACCAGACTATACAGTGTACAGTGATGGGTCCTGAAGGCACTATTGGTGATGTATCTTAGAACCGAATGATACAGGGGGTCTAGCTTGGATAAAGTGGACAGAGAAGCAAACCTATATACTGTATCACCATAATCCAATTGTGAAAGGAAAAGGGCGGAGACAAGAGGTTTTCTGGAAGCCAAGGAAAAGCAAGATTTAAATCTATACAGGAAGCCCACTGTACGCTTAAGCTTTATGGCGAGAAGATCAACATGATGTTTGAAGTTGAGGTGAGAGTCAAGCCAAATGCCTAAGTATTTGTAGTGGTCGACGGGCTGTATAGCGATGCCATCCAGTGTAGTGACTGGAGAACAAAAGGCACTGGCCTTTTTCCTCCCGGAAGTGAAAGACATTGCCTTTGTCTTTGAGGAGTTGAGGCAGAGTTTAAGTCCAAACAAAGCACGTTGAAGGGCATTGAAGTCTGCCTGCAAGTTGGAGAGGGCTTCCTCAGCAGAGGCAGCGCAAGAATAGATAACGGTATCATCTGCATATAGATGGTATTTGCAGAAGCTGAAGTTGTCACAGATGTTGTTAATATACAGCAAGAAAAGTAAGGGTCCCAGGACAGAGCCTTGGGGAACACCTGTTGTGATGAAGACGGGGTCCGACAAGAAATGTCCATATTTAACCTTCTGAGTTCTCTGGGATAGATAACTCTGGAACCACCCAATAGCATTGGATCCAAGGCCGGCCCACGACAAGGATCCAAGTAGCAGAGGATGGTCCACAGTATCGAACGCTTTAGAAAGGTCAATAAACAAGGACTCACAGGACATTTTTCTACCAAGCGCCTCCTTGATGTCATCAAAGACCTTAAGCGTGGCAGAAATAGTACTGTGCCCAGAGCGAAATCCTGACTGCATCTCATTGAGAATGTTATGAGAGTCTAGATGTAATTTAACTTGGGCAGCAGTCAAGGATTCCAGGATCTTCGAGAGTACAGACAGATTAGATATAGGTCTGTAGTTGTCAAGATCTGTTCGTGTACCAGATTTGAAGAGCGGTGTGACAAAGGCTTCTTTCCAGATTGATGGAACTTGATTAAGATCCAGGGAAAGGTTAAAGATGTAGGTAACAGCCTTTGCGATGATAGAGGCACCTGCCCTTAGTAGAAGAGGATCCAATCCATCAGGCCCAGGGGCCTTTTTAGGGTCAATAGATGAGAGCGCTTCAAGGACATCCGAGAATTGGAAGGGTGTGAAGTTGAATAAGGGAACAGTGAAAGGGGGCAAATCCGCTGGGTTTAGACCCTCAGAGGAGTCAGCAGAGAGTACTGAGGATTGCTGGTCAAATATATGGCCTGCCCTTTCAAAGTGACTGTTGAAGGCATTTAGTAAATCTTGTTTATCTGTAATAGGGATATCACCAACAATCAATTGTTCAGGGAAGTCCGAGACCTTTTGGTTCTGTAAGACCTTGATGGTTTTCCAGAATTTAGAATGATCAGAAGCACAGTCATTTGTCAGGGTAAGGTAATATGTTGATTTAGCCATCCGGATAGCAGAGGTGCACCGGTTCCTCAAGAATCTAAAAGACTGCCATTCCAGATTGGATTTAGCCTTTCTGGCCTTAGCCCATTGCAGATCTCTGGCGTGAAGTAGGTCAGCGATATCAGATGTGAACCAGGGGTTGTCTCTATTCTTGATTCTAAAGGTTTTAAAGGGAGCATGCTTGTTCGCCACAGACAGAAACTGTTGCAACAAGAAGGAGACAGCCTCATCTACAGACGGGATAAGAGTAATTCTGTCCAAGTTCAGTACAGCCAGGTCGTTTAGGAAGGCCTGCTCTGAGAAGTTTCTAAAACTTCGTCTGAGTACAGATAAGCCCTTGGCCTTTGGGAGTCGTGTGTCTCTAACAAAGCCAATGACGCAGTGATCACTTATATTTGCAAATACACCAATAGCAGTACATTTGTGTGGTGCGTTGGTGAGAATGACATCCAGCAGAGTATCACGGTTCGGCTTGGAGGAGTTGCATCTTGTTGGGCTATCAATAAGTTGGACTAAGCTCAAGGAGTTGCAGGCTACCTTTAGGGCTTCGGACTTGTCCGAAAGCCAATCCAAATTAAGATCTCCAAGCAAGACCAGCTCTGAATTCGTCACGCCAGACAGAACTTCAGTAAGTCTGGACACTGAATCGGCAGTAGCAGAGGGAGGTCTATAACAACCGACGATGGTTAATGGGGCATTGGCAATCGTTAATTGGAGAGATAGGAGTTCAAACTGTCCCGGAATAGACATGCAGTTCAAGATGGACACGTTGAACTTATTTGAAACATAGATCGCGATGCCACCAGCATGTCCTGTACGGTCACAACGAAATATGTTAAAACCACCCACATGCAGAACGTCATCAGTTACTGAGGGCTTCAGCCAAGTCTCGGAAATTACGACAATGTCTGGTTTAGCCATTATAAACCAGGACTTTAGTAAGTCAAGCTTGCGCACAAGGCTTCTTGCATTAAGATGTAGAAATCCCAGACCATGTCTAGTTGCTAGATCCGTTGGGGTGG
>NC_137676.1:30408349-30535849 GCF_963989245.1 Nansenia antarctica
CGGCTGGCCACATGTCGAGGTGTCCTTGGGCAAGACACTGAACCCAAAAGTACTCCCAGCGGGCCGGTTCCTTGCATGGTAGCTTGCCGCTATTGGTGTGTGAATGTGTCCGTGAATGGGTGAAGGAGAGGCCGTTGTAAAGCGCTTTGGATAAAGGCGCCATATGCAGTCCATTTATAATCACATAGTAGCACAGTCAGTATTGTTCTGAATTCAAAAGCAACTCTAGCAAGCATTTTTGTTTACACATCCGTATTTTCAATCCCCAGTATGTACCTGCTATGAATAGAACTAGCTACTCTACTCTCCCTCTACCAGAGGTGTACAGAGATGTCATTATCTGTGTCTGTGTCTGTATCTGTTCAACCATCAAAATGATCTGTATGTATCTGTACTGGGATAGAAGACCAGACGTGGGCGTGGTTTATACAGAAAGTCATATTAAATCGGGCAAATGCTGCATTTTCTGAATTTTGCATGGGGGACATGCATGCTGAACAATCAGAAACCAAAAAGAAACATATTTTATAAATCGAAATATTCCGTTTTTCCTTGGAAGTAGAAACTTACAGGTATATAGAAAAATATCTATAATATAAAATATCATATATTTAAATTGATGGGAATCATCTTAAATTCCAATGAGTTTGAGTTTCTTGATGTGTTAAGGTTTGCAGTTCACTAGCAAAACGTGAATTGTATGAATTACTACTTTACAACAGTAATTACATTACAGTAAACACCCCCCTGAACCAGCTGGGGGACACTGACCACTCATGTTGAATTAGGAAAAAGAAGCGTTATAAATCAAAACAGTCTTTTAAACATGTTCTGACTGAGCTCTTTTTGTAAGGCTATACCTCACAAATCACTTGTTGCTGTCACTTACATTTTATACATTTTTGGCATTTAGCAGACGCCTTATTCCAAAGCGACTTATAATCGATACATTTGACTAAGCAAGTGAATCATCAATTCACCAGTCGTAGCAGGAAGAGTACCGTATTTTCCGGACTATAAGTCGCTCCGGAGTATAAGTCGCATCAGTCAAAAAAAATTGTCACGAAGAGGAAAAAATACATATATAAGTCGCACTGGACTATAAGTCGCATTTATTTAGAAATGTATTTCACAAAATCCAAGACCAAGAACAGACATTTAATCTGGAAAGGCAAGTTTATTCAACTACACAATAGCACACAGAACAACAGGCTGAATAGAAGTCAGGTATGTTAACACAACACATTAACAGTTATTCAGCAACACAATAGCAAAAAGAACATACCTGGGAAGCTGAATAGGCTAAATTAACATAACAAGCCAGCGAGTCCAACAAGCAAGTTACCAGTAAGCAAGTTCACCAAGCTACCGCTTGCTTAGCTTCAACAAGCTAATGTTTTCATTTCTTCAGTGGTATAGGAGCAGCATATAGTTGTCACAATATAAGTCAAAATCCTCATCCTCACATACAAAGCCCTCCATAGCCTGGCCCCCCCTTACCTGACTGACCTCCTTCTCCCCCACCGCCCTACCCGTACCCTCCGATCCTCATCCATTGTTCCCTTCACTGTCCCACCCTCAAAACTCAAAGGCTTCGGTCACCGTGCCTTTTCACGAGCTGCACCCCGCCTCTGGAACTCTCTCCCCCAACCACTCAGAGACTCACCCTCACTCCTCACTTTTAAATCCCACCTCAAAACCTACCTGTTCTCCCATGCCTACAGCCTCCCCTACCCCTAGCCATCTCCCCCATCCCGGCGCCCCCGCCCGCCCCCCCCCTTGACACACATACAACCTCCCCTACCCCTACCCATCTCCCCTAACCCTGCCACCCCCCTGATATGCATACAGCCTCCCCTACCCCTAACCACCTCCCCTGTCCCTACCACCCCCCCCCTCCCCGTTCGCTGACTCTGTGTTCCATGTTACTTGTTGTTTTTGTGTTTTCCGTATCCCCTATATTGTCAGCGTCTTTGAGCCTCGGAAAAGCGCTATATAAATTCAACAAATTATTATTATTATTACAAGCCCAGAGCGGCTGCAGGTAGGCAGGGGCTGTTCGTTTTGCTGCCTGGTAGGCAAGCACCAGGGTCTTGAATCTGATGCGAGCTGCTATTGGGAGCCAGTGCAGGGTGCGAAGGAGAGGGGTAACATGATATTTTTGGGGCGAGATTTGGGGAGATTGAACACCAGACGGGCAGCAGCATTCTGGATGAGCTGCAGAGGTGTAATGGCGGAGGCGGGGAGCCCATCCAGGAGTGCGTTGCAGTAGTCAAGGCGGGAGGCAGTAGTCAAGGCGGGAGGCAGTAGTCAAGGCGGGGAGGCAGTAGTCAAGGCGGGAGGCAGTAGTCAAGGAGGGAGGCAGTAGTCAAGGAGGGAGGCAGTAGTCAAGGCGGGGAGGCAGTAGTCAAGGCGGGAGGCAGTAGTCAAGGCGGGAGGCAGTAGTCAAGGCGGGAGGCAGTCGTCAAGGCGGGGAGGCAGTAGTCAAGGCGGGAGGCAAGGCGGGCACTTGTCTCTGTCTGTTTAAATAACCGTGAAATATACTTGGTAAGGTGTTAGTAGTGCACGTCAACATTCCAAACCTATGGCTGAATCATACAGCGTGTTACATCTTAAACAGATGAATATTGACTGAAATACAAGGTTAAACATTGTTTCTTTCAATATTTTTGAGGAAATTAAAAGATACAGCTAAAAACGACAGGTTCTGAGTTTCATTTTGACGTGTAGGTTGTGGGAAATTCAAAGAAATCCAGGCGTTTGTCTCGTTAGCTCCCCCACATAACGCCTCCTCCTTGATGTGAATCTCTCGGTGGGAGGACTACAGAATAATATAGTGATCATTTTTCAATAATGTGTAGTAAATGAACCCACTATAGTCTGTGAAATCAAAGTCAAACATGAATGGGCATTTTTATCTTGTGGCCATCCACAATAAGATTAATCGCTTTAAAAAAATTAAAAAATAATGGCTGACGCACAGACAATGTCAATCATGGATTTTCTTTCCGAATAATAACAAGCAACTTGGGGTAGAATCTGTATCTGTTTCCATCGCATCGTTTGTGCTTTCCAGAATAACATATTCGTGTTCGGGTACATCCCTACTCTCAACCACTCAACCAACCGACTCTTTACCACCTCTACTGAAGTACTCCTGGCTCATTCTATCTGTCTATTTATCTTATCTATCTAACATTCTATCTGTCTATTTATCTTATCTATCTAACATTCTATCTGTCTATTTATCTTATTTATCTAACATTCTATCTGTCTGTAAGAGTCTCTAGGCACAGAGGGAGGTCGACACAGAGGAACAGTTGTAGAATATGTAATTTATTCAAGGTGCACCACGCCGCAACGCCACCGGCCCAGCTGTTCCCCTTTCGGGATTGTTGCCTGCTCCGTCACTTTCTCTCTCTCTCTCTCTCTCTCTCTCTCTCTCTCTCTCTCTCTCTCTCTCTCTCTCTCTCTCTCTCTCTCTCTCTCTCTCTCTCTCGGTCTCTCTCTCTCTCTCTCTCTCTCTCTCTCTCTCTCTCTCTCTCTCTCTCTCTCTCTCTCTCTCTCTCTCTCTCTCTCTCTCTCTCTCTCTCTCTCTCTCTCTCTCTCTCTCTCTCTCTCTCTCTCTCTCTCTCTCTCTCTCTCTCTCTCTCTCTCTCTCTCTCTCTCTCTCTCTCTCTCTCTCTCTCTCTCTCTCTCTCTCTCTCTCTCTCTCTCTCTCTCTCTCTCTCTCTCTCTCTCTCGGTCTCTGTGCGGCAGCCACTCTCCGTCTCCTTCACCCTCTCGAGGGAACAAACACACACAGGTTAAATAGACTAGTGGGATAACGAGTCTGATCACTGACACCTGTCCGCAATCAGCTCATTATCCCCCCCCAACGACAGTCTGGCTCCCTCTGCAGGCCAGAACGTGCCATGCTCCCCACACACCCCAACCGCCAGTTCGAGGCCGGGGACACAACCGGACGATAGCCTACTACCCCCCCCCCCCCTGCACGGGAGAGGAAGTCGGCCACGACCATCTGCGCTCCCGGCCTATGAACCACTGTGAAATTGAAGGGTTGCAACGCGAGGTACCACCGGGTGATCCTCGCGTTGGTATCCTTCATGCGGTGGAGCCACTGTAGGGGAGCATGGTCGGAGTAGAGGGTGAACGAGCGCCCCAGCAGGTAGTACCGGAGGGCGCCGACCGCCCACCGAATGGCCAGACACTCCTTCTCCAACGTGCTGTACCTGCCCTCCCGCTCCGACAGCTTTCGGCTCAGGTACAGCACCGGACGGTCTGCTCCCTCCACCTGCTGGGTCAGCACCGCCCCCAGCCCTCTATCCGACGCGTCTGTCTGCAGAGAAAAAGGAATGTTAAAGTTAGGAGCATACAACACTGTCTCCCCACAGAGGGGGTTCTTAATCCCATCGAACGCTACTTGGCACAGCTCACTCCATTGGACCGGATCTGGGGCCCCCTTCCGGGTGAGGTCAGTAAGGAAAAAAAACGAAAACCCCGGCACAAACTGCCGGTAGTAGCTGGCCAGTCCCAGGAACCGCCTCACGTCCTTCCGGGTCCTTGGCTGCGGGGCGGCGGAGATCGCAGTGGTTTTATCCACCTGCGGTCGCACCTCCCCACCGCCCAGGATGTACCCCAGATACCGGATCTCCCCCCCCCCCCGATCACGCACTTCGCCGGGTTAGCCGTCAGCCCCGCCTGCCTCAGCGACTGTAGTACCACAGCCACCCTCTGCATATGCTGCGGCCAGGTGTCCGCATAGATGACAATGTCATCTAAGTACGCGGCAGCATACGCAGAGTGCGGCCGCAGAATACGGTCCATCAGCTGCTGAAACGTGGCCGGGGCCCAAAAAACCCCGAACGGAAGCGCGGTGAACTGGAATAAACCCCGCGGGGTAGAGAATGCTGTTTTTTCCCGGGATACCGGCGATAATGGTATCTGCCAGTATCCCTTCGTGCAATCCAATATAGTGTAATATTTAGCCGTGCAAAGCCGGTCCAGGAGCTCGTCGATCCGGGGCATAGGGTAGGCATCGAACTTTGACACAGAGTTCACCCGTCTATAGTCAACACAGAAACGTACAGACCCATCACGCTTTGCCACCAGCACGATGGGGCTGCACCTGTCGCTGTGCGACTCCTCGACCACGCCCAGTTTCAGCATAGAGTCTAATTCTCGGCTCACCACATCTCGTTTGTGAGCCGGCAGCCTGTATGGCCGCGTACGTACCGTAACACCCGGTTGCGTAACTATATGATTTTCGATGAGGCGAGTACGACCAGGTATAGGGGAGAACACATCCGCGAACCTATGTTGCAATTGATCAACGTCCGCCCGCCTAAGCAGGCCGGGGCGCTAGTACTAGTTTTTGGGACCTCCGGCCCGAACTCATCTTTCTCGGGAAGTAGCGTCACCAGGGAAACAGGGACCACGTCGTTCCATTTTTTTAGGAGATTAATGTGGTATATTTGTGTGCTATCCCCTCTATCCGAACGCACTACCTCGTAGTCTTCATCCCCAATTCGCCGTGTGACCGCGAACGGCCCTTGCCACTTGGCGAGTAATTTAGAGCTAGACGTGGGCAGTAATACGAGGACTTTGTCTCCCGGTGCTAAATTATAATAAAGCAAATGCTCCCGTGACATAACCCCCAGTGAGTGGAGCTTTGCTCGTAGGTCCAGGACGTATTGTATTTCATTGTTACTGTCACTAGACCCTTCCTCCCAGCTTTCTTTAATCAGGTCTAGGACGCCCCGTGGCTTGCGCCCGTATAGGAGCTCAAAGGGGGAAAACCCTGTGGAAGCCTGGGGTACTTCCCGCACTGCGAACAACAGAGGGTCTAACCACTTATGCCAATTACGACTATCTTCGTGTATGAACTTACGGATCATTGACTTAAGCGTCCGATTGAACCGCTCACACAGCCCGTCAGTGGCCGGGTGATACACGCTCGTTCGGACCGCCTTAATGTCTAACAACCCGTAGAGTTCCCTAAGTGTTCGTGACATAAAGTTAGTGCCTTGGTCGGTGAGGATCTCTTTCGGGATCCCCACCCGGGAGATGACCTGGAATAACGCCTGTGCTACACTCTTTGCAGAGATAGTACGAAGCGGTATTGGGGGGAAAATGGTATATCGAGTCCCGTAGTCTATGAGGACTAACACGAACCGATAGCCCTGTGAGCAACGTTCAAATGGCCCGATTATATCCATCCCAATCCGATCGAATGGTGCCTCTACCAGGGGGAGGGGGCGCAACGGCGCCCGGGGCACGGCCGGGGGATTGACTAATTGACACTCGCGGCAGGATGCGCACCACCGCCGCACCTCTGCCCGAATCCCCGGCCAATAGAATCGAGCCATTATCCGATTGAGTGTTTTGTCGTATCCTAAGTGGCCTGCCATAGGGTTATGATGCGCCGCCTGGAATATAGCTTCCCGGCGGATCCTAGGTACCAACAACTGGGTCACTTCTTCGTCCCAGCGAGTGTCACGACTCACTCTATACAGTCTGTCCCTAATCAATACAAAATACGGGTGGGCGCGCACAGCGTCTGGCCGTACCAGCACACCATCAATACTGATCACCTGGTCATAGGCGTAGAGTGACGTCGCGAGACTGCTCGAGGGGGAAGTCGGCCACGGGAAGGAACGCAGGTGGCGGATCCGTGGGTGCTGGACCCACCGCCTCCTCCGGCTCCTCGGCAGCGTCGGACGCCCTCGCATCAGCGCAGAGCACTGCGCACGCCTCACATTTCCCTGTCGGTCGTGCATGCACCCCCGTAGTTTCCCTTAACCTTCCTCTTCTGTTTGTTTCATTTTCCAACTTCGCTACTTTCGGTCAAAATTGACCGGTGTGTTTTGCACAGTGATATCTCTGGAACCCCTTATCCAATTTTGATGGTTGACATCTCATTTGAACAGTCAAAGCAAGTAGAATCAAGGGGTGGCAGACAGAATGACACCAGGGGTTAATTTCATATTACAATTTTGCAGCAAGTTCAAAGATAGTGTTTACTGTACATTACTGTATATTATAAAAATGCCTGCCATGTAGGCTGTGTGTACTGGAGATGGAATTATTTAGTTAGTGTTGTAGCTGAGATTCTTCCCGTTCCATTGTTGTATGGGATGTATTGATTTTTTTTATTACCGATTCATTTCCTATGGCGGTCAATTCTGACCGGAAACATCATAGGTGTGACACGGTTCAATAAATCCCCCAAAATGCAATGCAATTCAATGCAATCAAGTGTATGCTCAGGGGCCTAGGGTGGAGGATAACATAAGGTCTTGAGGCAATGGGATGAAAAACACAATATTTATGATTACAAACAAAGTCATTCGGTCAGATTTGACCGTCAACAGAAGAGGAAGGTTAATAGCTGCGGAAACCCAGCCCAATCTAAACCCAAAATTAGAGGGTGCGTGAGGCGCGGGCTAACCGCCGCCCGAACACTATGTTTTTTCCCCCCATAACGAATTTCGATGGAGACTACCGGATACTCGTGAATATCCCCACACCTCACCAAAACCTGCGATGCCTCTAACAATGCCCCGGGTCGAACCAGGCTCTGGTGGATCATGGTCTGTAGGCAACCAGAATCCAACAGCGCCTGGGGTGGAGGTTGGCCCCCCGTGTGCGTTCCTCCCCCCGGTGGCCCGCCCCGTCCTCGGGGCAGGCGTTGGTGGCTCCCGCCGTGGCTCCACCTCAGGCCGTACCCCAGGCCGCGCTCCGCCGGCTCATCGGCGTGGAGCCGGGGTAGGGCGCGGGACCGGGGATGGGCCCGAGGCTGGAACCAGCGGTCGGGGCAGGTGGCTGTCGGCGAAGGTGTCGGGAACGGCCTCCGGCTCGTCCAGCACCCCCCTCCTCTGGGCCCGAACCCGGGGACCTCCCCCGGGTGGCTTGGTGCGGTCCAGTAGCTCGCGGAGCATGGCCCGCTGCTCCGCCTGTCCCCGCACCATCTCCGCAGCCATCGCCTCCTGCGACCGCTGTATCCGGGCCAGGTGCGCCACCACCTGGCCTAGCGACGAATCCATCCTCTGGGTGTGTGCCGACCCCCTCTCTGTGCCCCACGATGGGCGCCAGATGTAAGAGTCTCTAGGCACAGAAGGAGGTCGACACAGAGGAACAGTTGTAGAATATGTAATTTATTCAAGGTGCACCACCCCGCAACGCCACCGTGTATAGTGATAACGTCCGTCAGGCAATCCTGCTGGCGCGCGGCCGCGTCTGCGCACCACGCCCAGCTGTTCCCCTTTCGGGATTGTTGCCTGCTCCGTCACTTTCTCTCTCTCTCTCTCTCTCTCTCGGTCTTTGTGCGGCAGCCACTCTCCGTTTCCTTCACCCTCTCGAGGGAACAAACACACACAGGTTAAATAGACCAGTGGCATAACTAGTCTGATCACTGACACCTGTCTGCAATCAAATCAAATCAAATCAAATTTTATTTGTATAGCGCATTTCTTACAAGATGCAACTCAATGCGCTTCACATAATGAACATTCTCAGTCAATCAATCAATCAATCAATACTGACAGAGCCGCAAGCAGGCAAAAGTAAAAACCTGTACACTATGTAGCCAGGAAAATTCCCTTGCAGCTCTCTACACATAGAGCGACTACTAGCCAGTTTGCCTACCAGCACCCAGTGGTGGGCCCCTACACCCCCCCCCGGGGAACCCCCGCCGCCCCACACACCCAGCCCGCCCCACCACCAGCACACCCAGCCCAGCCAAGCAAGCACAGACCACAAAAGGCCCCGCACAAGGACGGCCAAGCAGGTGCCCCGGCGGCGGAACAGACCAAGTACACGGGGCAGCCGAGAGCCCCCAAGGGGAGGCCCAAGGACCACCGGCGCAAAGCAAGCAAGCAAGGGCGAAAAACCTGTACACCATGTATCCAGAAAAAGTTCCTTGCATATTATCAGTGTACACACTGTCCATAAATGTAGTGTTATATCTGCATCGTTCTGCATCCAGCATGGGCACAGGTCCTGCCAAAAGAGAATCTTAAGCACAGTTATGATGCAACAACACAATAAAGATGACAGCAATACAACCTGATGGTGGTCCAGGTAAATCCTGGTACCAGTTCCAGTACTGCTCTAGGTGCTACTGGGAGCTGACAGTGCCTCATCAGCACCCAGGTCCTTTTTCCTGTCAACACAAATCTCAAAACACGAGTATGGTGTAATGGCCTAGTGATCCTAGTTCTATAATGTCCAATGTCTCCCTTAGTAGCAAAAGGCGACATTGAATAAGTAGGTTTTGAGGTCTCGCTTAAACATTTCCTGAGTTTTAGACAACCTCAGGCCCTCAGGTAGGGTGTTCCACAATCTAGGAGCATATGCTAAAAGCTGATCCTCCAAATCTCTTAGTCCTAGCCTCTGGCACTATTAGAAGTTCCGTGCCACTAGACCTTAGGGGTCTAGCTGGTGTGTATCTTATGAGCATGTCCACCATGTAATTGGGCGCATCGCAGTGGAGTGATTTATAGACTAGTAAAAGGATCTTAAAGTCTATTCTATAACTGACAGGGAGCCAGTGTAGTGATCTCAAGACAGGTGTGATGTGCGCTCTTCGTTTGGTCCTAGTAAGGACACGAGCAGCAGCATTCTGAACCATTTGTAGTCTATTAATAATTGTTTTGGGGAGACCTGTCAGGAGAGCATTACAGTAATCTAGCCTACTAGTGACAAACGCATGCATTAATTTTTCGGTGTTAATCAGCTCATTATCCCCCCCCAACGACAGTCTGGCTCCCTCTGCAGGCCAGAACGCGCCATGCTCCCCACACTGTCTATTTATCTTATCTATCTAACATTCTATCTGTCTGTTTATCTTATCTATCTAACATTCTATCTGTCTATTTATCTGATCTAACATTCTATCTGTCTATTTATCTTATCTATCTAACATTCTATCTGTCTGTTTATCTTATCTATCTAACATTCTATCTGTCTGTTTATCTTATCTATCTAACATTCTATCTGTCTGTTTATCTTATCTATCTAACATTCTATCTGTCTATTTATCTGATCTAACATTCTATCTGTCTATTTATCTTATCTATCTAACATTCTATCTGTCTATTTATCTTATCTGTCTAACTGTGTACATACATCTACTGATGCCTCTGGACACATCTTCAGTGATGTTCCTGGAATCATCGGGCGTTTCGGGTCTTTCAACATCATACACCCTCCTCCAGGTGACCCAGCCGGGGCTGATCAGACCCCAGCTTGTGTCCAGATGGCTAGCTAGCTACCATAACTCCATGGCTCTCCTCTTTTGAGCCACAGCCATCTAGAGGCTCTCTCTGCCGCATTGGTGGTACTGCGGATGGCTCTCCTCTTTCTCTCTCCCTCGATGCCCAAACTGCTGAAGGCTCTGGTCAAGGAACATTCTATCTGTCTTCTTTATCTTATCTATCTAACATTCTATCTGTCTATTTATCTTATCTATCTAACATTCTATCTGTCTATTTATCTTATCTATCTAACATTATATCTGTCTATTTATCTTATCTATTTAACATTCTATCCAGCCAACCAAATAACCAAACTTTATTCACTACCAAAAGAACACTTTGTAAGCCCACAACATTTACAGTTTTTCTCAGTCTCAGTGGTGCATTTCTCACATCACTATTAACATTTGCACAACAGTTAGTGCTTTTCTCAAAACAATTAGTACAAACTGCAAAACCTAGTTGATAACCTGCAAAAGCGTGTCACTTGCTCAAAATGGATAGTTCATTCCTCAAAAGCAAGTATTCATGTCAATGAATGAATGAATGAATGAATGAATGAATGAATGAATGGTCTTTATTGTCATTGCTATAGTACAGGTACCAAACAACGAAATTTGGGAGGGGTGGCTCCCCTGGTGCTAGGAAAGAAAAAAAACTAAAAAACAAAGAAGGGAAAGGAGCTGGTTTACATAAATAAAGGCTATGTACACTATCCACTATACTATACTGTACAGATACAACACTGTGCTGTACTCTATGCTATGCTATACCTATTCTAACATTTCCTATTTCTCTGCAACCTTATGTACCCTAGGGTTGTCATATTGCACATAGTGTTATTGCACATTCATTTAAAGTGTCGCAGTTTGCAGGCTTGAAATGTACACATTTGTGCCTCAGCACTACACCTGATTTTTTCAATCCAGCAGCTGCCATCAATCCGTCCAGACTGTCCAGGGCCCAGAACCTAGGTTTTTGCTGTGTTCAGGGCCAGGATGGCCCTGGGGTAGAAGCTGAGCTTCAGTCTGTTTGTCCTTGCGAACATGGTCCTGTACCGCCTGTTCGAGGGCAGCCGGGCAAAGTGTTCGTACCCAGGGTGGGATGGGTCTCTGGAGATCTTGGAGGCCTTCCTGAGGCAGCGTGTGTTGTACAGCTCTTCCAGAGAGGGGAGGGGGGCACCGGTGATCTTCTGGGCCGTTCTCACGACTCTCTGTAGCGCATTTCTCTCTGCGGCTGTGCAGCTGGAGAACCAGTTGCAGATGCAGTAGGTGAGGATGCTCTCCACTGCGCAGCGGTAGAAGGCCACCAGTATCTCCTGTCTGGTGTGGTCCTTCCTGAGGACTCTCAGGAAGAAGAGCCGCTGTTGTGCCTTCTTGATGATGGCTGCTGTGTTGTTCTTCCAGGACAGGTCATCCTGTATGTGCACCCCCAGGAATCGGAGGGTTGAGACTCTCTCCACGCTCCCTCCGTCGATGAGCAGGGGCTGGACCTCAGATTTTTTCCTCCTGAAGTCCACGATGATTTCCTGGGTCTTTGACTGGTTCAGCAGCAGGTTGTTAACCTTGCACAGCTTGCTCAGCTGCTCTACCTCATCCCTGTACGCCGCCTCGTCCCCCCCCCGAGATGCAGCCCACCACGGTGGTGTCATCTGCAAACTTTACGATGGAGTTGCTGGGGTGGACGGGGGTGAAGTCGTAGGTGTAGAGGTTGTAGAGGATGGGGCTTAGCACGCAGCCCTGGGGGGACCCAGTGCTGAGTCTGAGGGCTGTGGAGGTGTGGGAGCCCACCCGCACCCTCTGGGGGCGGTCGGACAGGAAGTCCTTGATCCATGCACATATAGAGTGTGATAGTCCCAGGTCTAGTAGTTTGGTCACTAGCCTGTCTGGAAGGATGGTGTTGAAGGCAGAGCTGAAGTCCACAAAGAGCAGTCTCGCGTAGCTGTTTCCCCTCTCCAGGTGGGATAGAGTGGAGTGGAGAGTCGTCGCGATGGCGTCCTCTGTGGACCTGTGGGCTCTGTAGACGAACTGGTATGGATCCAGGCTGGGCGGGAGGAATGTGACTATGTGGGCCCGGACCAGTTTCTCGAAGCACTTCATGATGATTGGTGTGAGTGCCACCGGGCGGTAGTTGTTTAGGCAGCTCACCGTGCTTTTCTTCGGGACTGGGATGATTTTTGAGATTTTCAGGCAGGGTGGGATGGTGGCCTGGGACAGGGACTGGTTGAAGATGTTGGTGAAAACCCCGGCCAGCTGGTCGGCGCAGTCCCTCAGCACCCGTTCCAGGACGCCAGCCGGCCCTGAGACTTTCCTGGGGTCCACCGCCTTCAGCACGCGTCTCACTTCATGCTCTGTGAGGGTGAGGCTGCTGAGAGCTGGAGAGAGTGGTGTTTGTGTTGTGGTTACCTCCGTTCGCCCCTCGTCGAACCGGGCGTAGAAGGAGTTCAGCTTTTCCGCCAGCATGGGGTCGTCCTCTGCGGCTGTGAGCCTGTTGGCTCTGAAGTTTGTCATGTGCTGAACCCCCTGCCACACCCGCCTGGAGTCGTTGCTCAGGAAGCATTCCTCAATCTTCTCTCTGTGGTCTGCCTTGGCCTCCCGGATGCCGCGCTTTAGGTTAGCCCTGGTGGTGCTGTACAGCAGTGTGCCTTTCCCTGCGAAGGCGTTGTCCCTCTCATTGATCAGTTTTTGGACCTTCCCAGTCATCCATGGCTTCGTGTTGGGGTAGACCCGGACCCGTTTGTCCACGGTGACTGAGTTGGTGCAGTTCACTATGTGGTTCAGAACCGACGACGTGAACTGTTCCAGGTCCTCATGCTCATATTCCTGCCATGAGGTGTCATTCAGGCAGATCTGCAGTGGAGCGGACCCTGCTGGCCAGGTTCTGACAGTCTTAGTGGTGATGGGAGCACTTTTCCTCATGGTAGTGTAGGCTGGGATCAGGAGGATTGACACATGGTCAGACATTCCTAGATGAGCTAGCGGTCTAGCCTTGTAAGCAAGCTTGATGTTGGTGTATACCTTATCCAGTGTTTTTTCTCCTCTTGTTGCACATTTAACATGCTGATAGAACTTCGGTAGTACTACCTTCAGGTCAGCATGATTAAAGTCTCCGGCGATTATATGGACTGCCTGTGGGTCCGCGCTTTGTTCACCACTGATGACGTCATATAGCCGCGCCAATGCTAAGCTACCATCCGCGTTTGGCGCAATGTAAACAGATGTTATGTACACCGCGTTGAATTCCCTGGGGAGGTATGTGGGTTGGCATTTAACAGTCAAGTATTCTAGGTCAGGGGAGCAGTGGCTACTTACAGTTTTCGTGTTTAAGCACCAGCTGTCCTTCGTAGATATAATGAGGCCGCCTCCGCGGGTCTTCTCACTAAGCAAAGTCCTGTCCGCACGGTGTAAAGTCCTGCCTTCCAGGCCTACCGCGGAGTCCAAGATAGTGTCATTTAGCCAGGTCTCCGTTAGAATAATCACACAGCTATCTCCCACGATGTTATTAGTAGCGACATGCAGTCTCAATTCGTCCATCTTGTTAGCCAGAGACCTGACGTTGGATAGGAAAATACTCGGCAAAGCTGGCTTATTCGGGCTTCTCTTTAGCCTAGCTAGTGTGGTATATTACCTTGTTGGTTATGAATCAAAGAACAATTCTGAGTTCAAGACTATTTATTTAAAGTACAAAAGTATACAGATATCAAAGCTGGATGCATATCTGGTCTGGTCTGATGGTCAGCTGGGGTGGGGTGGATAAGAGGCCGGTCTGCCCCTGTGCGAAGGCCTTTATGTCTTTTCGTATGCAAATATCTACCACAGTGATCCTATCACAGTCACTACAGATGCTTGGGGTGCGAAAAAGGGAGAGCCCAATATGATGTCACCTGGCCTTAAGTCAGGGGGCAGGTCACAGACCACAAGAGCCATTCCACAACACTCCCCCACAGCATACATACAGGCCCATACCATATACAATCCATGCATGTGTGTGTGTGTTTAAGTAGAAATATACTACACTAGCAGGCCTCCTCTTCGTCCTCGGCGTTGCTTACGGTCTCGACGCCGACGTTTGCGCCTGAGTGTTGGGATAGCGTAGTATTGTTCACCCGGCGACCTAGCGATTTCGAATGGGATTCCCTGCTGTTCCAAGAATTCCGTTGTTACAGTCCTCTCATTTTGCGCACCAACTTCTAGTAAGTCTAGTCTGCTGTAGGTACTATTTACACAACCTAAAATAAAAATGTACATACAAATGTACTTAAAAACACTAAAAAAACACCAGCGTTGGAGCCACTCCGAGCCGCGCGTCTGAGTAGCGCGCCGCCATCTTGAGAGTGTCAATGAAAGTGTCAGTGTCATCAAAATGAAAAGTTCTGACACCATTGTTTATGAACAAGATAGTCAAATGGCTTTGTCATGTTTTCATTATGACAGTTCACTCTGTAAGTGTTTTCCAATGCAAAAAAGTCAGATCTTGGTGACACTACCTGAAAATGCTCAAGACAGTACTATACACTATTTGCACAGCCATTTGAAATCTACAGTGGGTTACACATTACTGTATTTAGTGAGGTAAATTAGTACAAGACACTGAATACGTATGTTTCACATTTTTACTGCATATGCTCTTTGCAATTGTAATTTGTTCACAGCATTGTGCAAAAGAAAAATACTAACTTATTTACAACAAACATAAGAAACACCCTTTGGGTAGAGCTGTGCACAACTGTAAACAATATTGCAGTACATATTGGAACTGAATTTTAACATACAACATAGACAGTACTGTAAATCATTCATTCACATCCAGACGTTCCTGTCTGTCTGGCCACATATTTTCATTGACATCACAGCGAATATCATCCCTGGCAATGCAGCGAGGAAAGTATCTCCTTGAGTGGCGAATCCAGCCTCTGCAGGACTGTGCTGTGATGTCATCACAATGCTGCATCCATGGCCGCTAGCAAGGCCATTTGGGTATGTGGATGCCGGTCATTATACCTTCCACCTCCAGGCAGAGAAAAACTCCTCTATTGGATTCAGGAATGGGGAGTAGGGAGGGAGATATTCCACCAGCATCCTTTCATGTGCTGCAAACAGATCTGAGTGGTGAAAACGCACATTATCCCATACAACAACATACTTGTTCAGATGGTCTCCATTTAGACCCCTCTCATTCTCAGGGATTATGTCCCTGTAAAGAATATCTAAAAAAGTCAGCAGATGTTGTGTGGTGTATGGACCAAGACAGGGTATATGGGTGAGGACGCCGTTTTCTGAGATGGCTGCACACATTGTAATATTCCCTCCTCGTTGGCCTGGGACATCAATGGTTGCTCTCTGTCCAATGCGATTTCTTCCACGCCTTCTACCTTTTGCCAGATTGAAACCCGCCTCATTAACGTATATGAATGTGTGCAGCGGTTCCCTGGCCTCCAGCTCCAGTACATGCTTTATCCCAGAATAGAGAGAGAAAAAAACAATAAAAACTTTTCCTGTGTAACATACCGTAATTTCCGGACTATAAGTCGCTCCGGAGTATAAGTCGCATCAGTCAAAAAATGCGACATTACAGTTTTTCTCAGTCGCTTTGGTGCATTTCTCACATCACTATTAACATTTGCACAACAGTTAGTGCATTTCTCAGAACAATTAGTACAAACTGCAAAACCTAGTTGTTAACCTGCAAAAGCGTGTCACTTGCTCAAAATGGATAGTTCATTCCTCAAAAGCAAGTATTCATGTCAATGAAAGTGTCAGTGTCATCAAAATGAAAAGTCCTGAAACCATTGTTTATGAACAAGATAGTCAAATGGCTTTGTCATGTTTTCATTATGACAGTTCACTCTGTAAGTGTTTTCCAATGCAAAAAAGTCTGATCTTGTTGACACTACCTGAAAATGCTCAAGACAGTTATACACTATTTGCACGGCCATTTGAAATCTACAGTGGGTTACACATTACTGTATTTAGTGAGGTAAATTAGTACAAGACGCTGAATAGTTATGTTTCACATTTTTACTGCATATGCTCTTTGCAATTCAAATTTGTTCACAGCATTGTGCAAAAGAAAAATACAAACTTATTTACAACAAACATAGGAAACACCCTTTGGGTAGAGCTGTGCACAACTGTAAACAATATTGCAGTACATATTGGACATACAACATACACAGTACTGTAAATTATTCATTCACATCCAGACATTCCTGTCTGTCTGGCCACATATTTTCATCAACATGAAATGTTGGACTAAATGTTGTGGAGGTTGAACTAACAGTTATGAGAATTTCAATTCTGATCAGAGAAATGCACCAAAGCAATTGAGAAAAACTGTAAGAGGAAAAAAACACATATAAGTCGCACTGGACTATAAGTCGCATTTATTTAGAAATATATTTCACAAAATCCAAGACCAAGAACAGACATTTAATCTGGAAAGGCAAGTTTAATCAACTACACAATAGCACACAGAACAACAGGCTGAATAGAAGTCCGGTATGTTAACATAACACATGAACAGTTATTCAGCTACACAATAGCATAAAGAACATACCTGGGAGGCTGAATAGGCTAAATTAACATAACAAGCCAGCGAGTCCAACAAGCAAGTTACCAGTAATCAAGTTCACCAAGCTACCGTTTGCTTAGCTTCAACAAGCTAATGTTTTAGATTACTTCTTCAGGGGTATAGGAGCAGCATATAGTTGTCACAAGCCCAGAGCGGCCCAGAGCGCCCTCTGTCGGCTGTAATAATAATAATACATTGAATTTATATAGCGCTTTTCCGAGGCTCAAAGACACTGACAAAGTAGACGGTAATGTTTACTCCTTGGTTCATGTCAGTCAGTATGAAATTATATATATTGATATATAAGTCGCACCTGACTATAAGTCGCAGGACCAGCCAAACTATGAAAAAAACTTATAGTCCGGAAAATACGGTAATGCATTTTGGACAACATATTGTACAGTATGAACTGTCATGTAAGTGTACTGCATGGCACTACACAAAGAAACCAGTTTACAGCACTGGACATTAGAGTATGCATAGAACACATACATTTTTTACCTGTACATACTGGTGACGGATCTCCTTCACTCTGTCGCTGTTCCGTTCAAATGGCACATTGTACAATTGTTTCATGCGCATTTCATTTCTCCTGAGCACTCTGTCAATTGTAGCGATTGAAACAGATTCAATATTCCCAAAGATAGTGTCATCCTCTATAACAGCGCTTTGTATCTCTCTCAACCTTATGGCATTGTTTGCAATCACCATTGCATAAATGGCTTCCTCTTGTTGTGGAGTAAAAAGGGGCCCTTTTCCACCTCTGCAAGGTTGTCTAGCCTTGTCTTGTCTATGTGGTGCGGAGTAAAATTACAGTAATGTACAGTAAACATGAGATATACTGCTTTAACCCATATTACTGTGTAGTGTACAATAACAGTGCTTCCCACTTGTAAAATGCTGCAGTACAGTACCATACTGTAAATATGGCAAATCTTTACTGTAACACTACTTTACACTACAATACAGTAAATATGTGCTGCAGTAAAGCTGTAAGTCTAAATGTAAAATGTAAAAAGTGACAAGTTCTTGTCCCACTGTAAGCTTAATCTATGACACAATGACAGTAGTGCAGTGCAGATTTAGTGCTGAATTACTGTCCAATATACACACCTGTTCTCCCGAAGAAATGTTTGAATAATTGAATTTACAGTGGTTCTCCCAACATTTGGCTGCACCCTTCGGCCAGCCTCAGCCATTGTGAGGCCGTGATTGACAACATCGTCCACAATTGTAGCCCTAATTTCATCAGGAATCTGCCTATGTACTTGGCCTCTTCTTCCCCTTCCCCTGTTTTGTCCCCTCCCCGCATCCTCGCCCCTCTTCCACGATGCTGACCTTCTATTTCTGTGTCACAGTATTGTCAAAATGGTACACACTATGTCCTTCGGCATTCAACACTATCTTGCCACCCATACTGGAGTGTGGGCTCTCTGCACTGCAGGTGCCTGACTACACCTGCAGGTGGATCACAAACTTTCTGTCCAACAGGACCCAGCGGGTGAAGCTCGGGAAGTCCATCCCTGAGCTGAGGACCATCAGCACCGGTTCCCCGCAGGGCTGCGTCCTGTCTCCCCTCCTGTTTTCCCTCTACACCAACTGCTGTACCTCCAGCCACCAGTCGGTCAAGCTCCTCAAGTTCGCGGACGATACCACCCTGGTAGGGCTCATCTCCAGGGGGGATGAATCTGCTTACAGGAGCGAGATTGACTTGGTGGTCTCCTGGTGCACCCGGAACAACCTAGAGCTGAATGCTCTTAAGACAGTGGAGCTGATAGTGGACTTCAGGAGGAACCCACCCCCTCCCTCTCCAATCATACTGGGAGGCACTCCAGTCACCACAGTGGAGTCATGCCGCTTCCTTGGGGTGACAGTCTCTCGGGACTTGAAGTGGGGGCCCAACATCGACGCCCTCACAAAAAAGGCCCAGAAGAGACTGTTTTTCCTGAGGCAGCTCAGGAAATTCCACCTTCCTAAGACCACGCTGGTGAACTTCTACACGGCCATCATTGAGTCCATCGTCACCTCCGCCATCATCATCTGGTTCCCCGCTGCAGCGGCCAAGGACAAGGCCAAGCTGCAGCGGGTGATACGCTCGGCGGAGAGGGTGATTGGCTGCCCTTTGCCCCCCCTTGAGGCCCTGTTTAAAAGTAGGGCTTTGGGGAGGGCCAGGAAGATCATGGCTGACCCCGCACACCCAGGACACGGTCTCTTCGCCCCGCTCCCCTCAGGCAGGAGGGTGCGGTCCCTAAAAACTGTGAAGGCCCGACATACACACAGCTTTTTCCCCACAGCCATCCGGCTCCTAAATGCCGCTGCCCCCCCCCCCCCCTGACCTGACCCCTATCTATCTACCCTCCCTCCACCCCCACCCAGAGAGCTTTGGACTGTCTGGATATGAACACTTGAACACTTGATCTCTGCACTTTATATTTATATCAATTATGACTCTTGCACTTTGATGTTGGTTTGCACTGTCTTGTCCTGTCTTGCACCTGTCCTGCTGTAAACCGTGCTCCATTGTTCCAAACCAAATTCCTAACATGTCATGGCAATAAAAGTCTTCTGATTCTGATTCTGATTCTGATTCTGTTTCTGTTCGGTTCATATATGCTTGCCAATTGAGGGTTCATGGGATTCAGCTCTGAGTGATTGTGGAGAAGTGGCTTATCATTGGTTACAATTACAGTAATGCTTCACACACTCCTCCTCATCAGTGAAAGCTGAGGTTCACCTGAGAGAAACTGTTTTTTCAGGAAAAAAATATAAAGAAATGTATAAAATTTGCTTGACAGAACGTGTTCAACATTTTTGTATGTAATGACTCAAGCAATGGAATGAGGACTATTAGTTTTATAGGGAATGACTATTCAGCATTCATAAGTATAGTTCATTTTGACTGACATGACATAAGCAAATGATAATGTTATAAAACAGCAGAGAATTGTATGAAAGCAATTTATGCATGTCCAAAAGCATTTGCAATTTGTTGGAAGGAATGAGAAACTGCTACTATGATGTGCACAAATGACTAAATGTTGTGGAGGTTGAACTAACAGTTATGAGAATTTTAATTCTGATCAGAGAAATGCACCAAAGCAATTGAGAAAAACTGTAATTCTGGCACTCTGATACAAGGTTGTTTTTTGCACCTCCAGAACCTCTCATCCAGTCAATATGGTAGAATGTTGATTCAGGCCAACATTCAGTAAGATACTGTTTACTGCAACTGCCATGGAACTTTCAGGACTTCTCAGATTCATCAACATCTCATCTCATCTCAATTATGTGGCTGAAGATACAACCTCAGCTGCAGAATAGAACTCATCAACAGGCGATATATCATGCCTGTTCTCAAGCTAGACAACCTGAAGAGGCTGGGCTGGCTCAGGTGTTGGTCCCCCCTCCCCCCTTGTTCAGTGTCATTCTCCAGTGACATTGCAAATTTTTGCATTTGCATCTCTCTCTCTCTCTCTCTCACACACACACACACACACACACACACACACACACACACACATACACACACACACACACACACACGCGCGCACACACACACACACACACACACACACACACACACACACACATACATTTGCATATTGTTGAGTTTCTGCTGCTATTGTTTTTGTCTTTTTTATTTTCTATTATTATTATTGTTATTAAGAATAAGAATAAGAATAAGAACAACAATAACAATGATATTATTATTATTATTATTATTATTAATAATAATAATAATAATAACAATAATAATAATACTATTATTGCATTGCACTGTTAATTGTTGATGGTTGCTTTGTTGAGGAGTTGCTTGCCTTAAAGCATTTAATTACGCTCTATGTTATATTGTGTACTTGACCAGTAACATTTGATTTGGGTTCCAGTCACACCTGAGTATATCCATCACTGTCAGGGTGAGGCTGTCTCAGTCCCACCTGCGTATTCAAAGTTATAGAGAGTGACATAGAAATATGACCTCGTCACAAACACTCCTCTGGCTGAAAGGTAGGTGCTTTGTGTCTGCTTCTCCTGTTCTCCTGTTGTGCGTAACTATAACATAGTGAATATATATATTCAGTTTATAGATAATACATAGATAATACATTCATAGAGGAACTGTAATAATTAACCCTTTCATTTATGTGGGCTTTTTACCCCCCAAAATAGACATATTTAATCTCAAGGGACTTCCTGGTTAAATAAAGATAGTTCGATTAATACAATTACTATAATTATTTCAGATTTCTCAGGTTCATCAACAATCTTGTTCTTATCAGCATCTCATCTCAACTATGTGGCTGAAGATACAACCTCAGCTGCACAATACAACTGTAGAGTCCACTAACTCCTCTGTCTCCGGGGAACCCGACTACTACTTTTGTCATGCCATGAATGTAGGTATTATAATCTGGGCTGTTCTCAGTGCCGTCTGTTTCCTGTTCGGGGTCCCTGCATGTGTCACCGTCCTTTGGGAGCTGTTGCAGAAACTCAGGAAAGGCAACCCCATCACCCCCAACCACGTCTTCATGCTAAACCTCACAGTCATGGACTTGGTCTTCTTGAGTTTCATCATCCTTGTAATATCTAACAAATTATTCTGGTACAACATGACATTGGTAAAGATCTCTTTTTTCATCTATGCTCTGAGTCTAAGTGGAAGACCTCTCCGCATGATGTGTATCTGTCTGGACTGCTACCTGGCTGTGGTGCATCCCATCACGTACCAGGTCAGAAAGGGCCTGACCTCCAGGGTTCTGATGTGTGTTGGGGTCTGGGTTGTGACGCTATCCTACGGGACATTCTTTGTGTTAACCCCATTAATGTGGGGCGTCGTCCTCTCCGCCATCCTCTGCACTGTAATTATCCTGACCATCAGCCTCTGTGACGTCTTCATAATCAGGGCTCTGAGGAGATCTGACCCCGGAGGGCGAGACCTACACCCCCAGAAGAAGAAGGCTCTTCAGATCATCGTCAACAGCCTGGTCATGATGTTTTTGTCCTACCTCCCTCCCATGTTGGTGTCCTCTTTCCGCCCCCTGATGCCCATTAGCCCCAACGTGTACTTCTGCACCTTGGGCTTAGTGTTTCTGATCACCCCCACAGTAGGAAGTGCAGTCATGCCTGTTCTCTACCTGAACAACCTGGGGAGGCTGGGCTGGCTCAGGTGCGGGAGGGGGGGGAGTGATTCATGGTTCATTGGTTGTCTTTGCAAGTTATGATTTTTTTTGTGATCTACTGAATAATTTCCTTGAGTAAGATGACAGGCTTTTTATGTTTCTAAAGGGATTCAAGTACTTCAAATGAAAGTAAAGTAGAACAAACATAGATTTAACCTTATATATGTTTGTTTTTGTAGTATTTCCCAGGCTTATTCTTAGATGCTATGTTTGTGATAAGGGGGGGGGGGGTGGCGTCAATGTAAACATTTGATGTGAATCTGTTTAATTATGTGACCATGTAAAACAAAATCATTGACAAGTGATTAGGCTACTGATTAGGCTATAATTGTATATTCATAGAACCATGTCCATGTGAATGTGCTTTTCAATTGTGGAGAAACAAATAAAGGATTATTCCCATCTTTGCTGATGTCTTCTGTTCTTTCCTCTAAACGTTTGGACAATCGTTCAAATCGTTCAAATCATTTGGAAATCTTTATCGCTGGCAATCCTACTAGAGGTGTACATAGATGTCATTATCTGTGTCTGTGTCTGTATCTGTTCAACTATCAAAATGATCTGTATGTATATTTTTCTGTCTGTCTCTCTTTTTATATTCCTACTAGAGGTGTACAGAGATGTCATTATCTGTGTCTGTGTCTGTATCTGTTCAACCATCAAAATGATCTGTATGTATATTTTTCTGTCTGTCTCTCTTTTTATATTTTTATTTTTCAGTTTTAACTAAACTTAGGCTGCGTTTACACCGCCAGGTAGAAGTAACACAATTACAAATGTTTGCTCACATGTGGCACAGATCTGATATGTAACATGTGTGTAACCAGTAAAAAAGCACATTGAATCTGATATTCTCAGATCCGATTCAGGCCTCAATCATATGTAGAAATAAATCAGATATGTAAATGGGATTATATAGACTTATTCCAAAGCGCTTTACAACGGCCTCTCATTCACCCATTCACACACACATTCACACACCAATGGCGGCAAGCTACCATGCAAGGCGGCGGCCCGCTCATTGGGAGCAATTTGGGGTTCAGTGTCTTGCCCAAGGACACCTCGACATGTGGCCCAGCCAGGGTTCGAACCGCCAATCTGCCAACGTTGCGATCATTAGACGCTATGTCAAATCTCATGAAACCTATGGCTGATACATACAGCATGTTACATCTTAAACAGACGTCAATGACAATGGCGAGACATTCCCCCTTCCGCCAGCCGGAGTCACATAATATGCAACTTTTCTCAGCAGACTTCCTGTCTGACCGCCCCCAGAGGGTGCGGGTGGGCTCCCACACCTCCACAGCCCTCAGACTCAGCACTGGGTCCCCCCAGGGCTGCGTGCTAAGCCCCATCCTCTACAACCTCTACACCTACGACTTCACCCCCGTCCACCCCAGCAACTCCATCGTAAAGTTTGCAGACGACACCACCGTGGTGGGCTGCATCTCGGGGGGACACGAGGCGGCGTACAGGGATGAGGTAGAGCAGCTGAGCAAGCTATGCAAGGTTAACAACCTGCTGCTGAACCAGTCAAAGACCCAGGAAATCATCGTGGACTTCAGGAGGAAAAAATCTGAGGTGCAGCCCCTGCTCGTCGATGGAGGGAGCGTGGAGAGAGTCTCAACCCTCCGATTCCTGGGGGTGCACATACAGGATGACCTGTCCTGGAAGATCAACACAGCAGCCATCATCAAGAAGGCACAACAGCGGCTCTTCTTCCTGAGAGTCCTCAGGAAAGACCACATCGGACAGGAGATGCTGGTGACCTTCTACCGCTGCACAGTGGAGAGTATCCTCACCTACTGCCTCTGCATCTGGTTCTCCAGCTGCACAGCCGCAGAGAGGAATGCGCTACAGAGAGTCGTGAGATCGGCCCAGAAGATCACCGGCGCCCCCCTCCCCTCTCTGGAAGAGCTGTACAACACACGCTGTCTCAGGAAGGCCTCCAAGATCTCCAGAGACCCATCCCACCCTGGGTACGAACACTTCGCTCGGCTGCCCTCGAACAGGCGGTTCAGGACCATGTTCGCAAGGACAAACAGACTGAAGCTCAGCTTCTACCCCAGGGCCATCCAGGCCCTGAACACAGCAAAGACCTAGGTTCTAGGCCCTGGACAATCTAGACAAATTGATGGCAGCTACTAGATTGAAATCAAGTGTAATACTGAAACACAACTGTGTACATTTCAAACCTGCAAACTGCGACACTTTAACCCTCCGGTTGTGTTCCCGGTCAAATCTGACCGAGAGCAACTTTCATCAATCATAAATATTGTGTTTTACATTTGATTGCCTCAAGGCCTTATGATATCCTCCACACTAGGCATTTGAACATATACAATTGCTGACTAACCACTGGCATTGCATTTTTAGGTTTTAGTCAACTTTGTAACATCGGTGGTGTTCCCGGTCAAAAATGACCGCCATAGGAAATTAATGGATAACACAAGTTGTAACAAGCTACAACATTCCAGGATGTATCAGACCTGTTCAAATACCTCATATATAAAGTTTGACACATTTCAAACTAAACAATTAGGTGTTTGTTATGGGAACCCTTCTCTTTCCCGTGCTTATTTGCCCATCCGAACCAGACCTTCCAGACTAAACATTGTTTAGTCTGGAAGGTGTGGTTCACCTGGGGTGAAAGAGAAGGGTTCCCATAACTCTGGAAGGTATGGTTCTGATGGACACATAAGCACGGGAAAGAGAAGGGTTCCCATAACAAACACTGAAATGTATCAAACGAAACAGGTGTTTGTTATGGGAACCCTTCTCTTTCCCGTGCTTATGAAATGTATCAAATGAAACAGGTGTTTGTTATGGGAACCCTTCTCTTTCCCGTGCTTATATGCCCATCCAGTTATTCAGATTAATAGTCTACATTGTTTATGTCTCATCAAATTTTGCACAGTATGTTGAGATGTTGAAGAACTGATCCAATGTGTTATTTGGCAGAGATATATAGAGTTTCAGGGTGTAACTGGCCTTCTTATTTGAAATTCTCAAAAACGGAAATGAAATATTCAATTTCTACTGTGTATTTAGTCACATTACAGTAATTTGGTCATATCTATGTTCATTTTTTTACATCTCACAGGTCTCAGCTTTCCAGTGGCGGCTGGTGCTAAAAAATTTGGGTGGGGCACAGGTTATTGGGGCATGCTCCACCGGGAAGAATATCAACTTTAAAATCTGGATTTACAGTCAATTTTAGCATGAGAATAACAGTGTTTCCCCTAGGTTTGCTGCCTTGGGGGGGTGGCATGGACCGTGGCATGGACCCCCCTCCCCCAGGGGGTAAGACCCTGCGACATACCAGCATCATGTCCAGGGGGTGTACTAACTTGTACATTAAGCCGCCTCACGCTACGGAAACAGGAGATAGGCTCCTTCCCTATGGGCCATTAGGCTCGAGAACCATCGGTTCTATAAGGTTCAGAGAAGGTATAAGGTTCAGAGAATAGGAAATGTTAGAATAGGTATAGCATAGCATAGAGTACAGCACAGTGTTTTATTTGTATAGTATAGTATAGTGGATAGTGTACATAGCCTTTATTTATGTAAACCAGCTCTTTTCCCTTCTTGTTTTTTTTTTTTTTTTTTTTTCCTAGCACCAGGGGAGCCCCCCCTCCCAAATGTCGTTGTTTGGTACCTGTACTATATCAATGACAATAAAGACCATTCATTCATTCATTCATTCATTCTATCCAGTCTCAGTCCCACTGAAACACAAAATCCAACTTTATTGTGTAATCCATAGATTGTAATATTAGAGCCGACTCACGTAGAGCTGATTCACGTCAATTACCACTAAAACATGTCCCCCATTTCTCCGCGCTGTCGTATGTTAGTTGCTGCCTGTGCATAGGGCCTAGGAGAGAATGTGTGATGTCAATTCCAACTGGTATGAGAGTAGATATTTGAAAAACACAAGTTGGTACCATGTCGCCCCCTTTTGGTGGCGTTCGGCAGCACTCCACACATCTCCAGAACTCGCGTTTTCCGCAGCAGCGACATTGAGGCAGGCCGCCTCTGCGACCACAGTATGACCCTTGTCAACTCTGACCTACTGTAGTACATTTATGTGTATATGTGTATGATACAGTCATATGAAAAGGTCTCTTGTACTGTCAAATGGGTTATTTATCTCAATGACGTAACTAAAATTAATGGATAAATAAAATCTAATGAATGAATGTAGTGTTTATTCTGTGGGGTGGAGACATTTGAAGGGTTTTGGACCTATTCTATAACCCCTGAATCAATCTGATTCGAGGTGGGCAATATGGCACAATGACCTCCTCCCATGTCTCACTTTCTTCTACTTGTTTAGTAATTGACGTAAACGTTGCGTGACTCGTGGTTGCGTTTGCCTCATGAGGGGAAGGCTTGTGGGTCAGTGGAAATATAACGAAGAGGGGGATTGAGTTGACAACGTTGTAAAATGCTCGCCTCCATCAATCTTCATCTGGGACTATTTTGATGCAGCTCAGGTTGCATAGCCCACATTCTAACCATGCCAACATCGGGTTACTGTATGTTACACTCTTCCAGTCTTCACCCCTCACCATCTGACTGGATTTAGCAGTATTTAGCAGTATTTCCCAGTATTTAGCAGTATTGGCCAGGGTTTAGTAGTATTGGCCAGGGTTTGGAATTGCCAATTGAAATATTGTCTAATTTCAAAACAAAATATTATATCACATAAACTATATCATGAGCTCAATGATATTCCATCATGATATTGTTGTGGACATACAAAAAGACTGTTCTTATGACATTTAATCTCACTCTCTCTCTCTACTCCATCTCCGGTGGCAGACAGGAAATGCTTAATCTGGTTGAAGGAAGAGGCAATTGTGTGTTGTTCTGATTGGTTGAGTACACTGTATGTCCAGTAGACTGTATGTCCAGTAGACTGTATGTCCAGTAGACTGTATGTCCATGCAGTCACGAGGATTTGCAGAGATTTGAATCAGCATAGTTAAAGCTCTCTCTCGACACACACACACACACAAACATGCACGCACACATGCATGCATGCACACACACACACACACACACACACACACACACACACACACACCCTCTCTGCCCCCTCCCATCCTGGACTCTCTCTCTCCTCGCTCTACCACCCTCTCTCTCTCTCTCTCTCTCTCTCTCTCTCTCTCTCTCTCTCTCTCTCTCTCTCTCTCTCTCTCTCTCTCGCTCCCTCTCCCCCTCTCTTTTTCTCACATGGGCAAACGGTAGGTCAGCACTATTGAATGGAAACCAGACAAGAGGCTCAGAGCCGGGGAATCTCTGCTAGACAGACGCAGACATTTAGAGACGCAGTTCCAGAGAGAGAGAGAGAGAGAGAGAGGAAGAGAGAGACAGGCAGAGAGAGGGAGACAGACAGAGAGAGAGAGAGAGAGAAAGAGAGGGAGAACGAAAAAGAGAGAGAGAAGGGGAGGACTTGCTTCTTGCCAGGGCTCTTTGGGTGATCCTGAGACAGGCGTGATCATGGCGTTAGCGTGTTGATGTGACTGGTTGCAGGGCGCCGGTATGGACTGTCATCACACAAAGTGGACATTGTTGGACCAGAGGCTCCAGAATATTCCCCTCTGTTCTCCACCCTGTCAGAGTGCTGCTATTTTGTAGTTTGTCTCGTGTTTTTTGGGGAAGTTTTCGGCAGGCTGAACACTTATCCTCTTTGAAATCCTGTGGATTTGGACCTCAAGAACCAAAGCTCGCTTTGGACCACAAAAAACATCACCGCCTCTCCTCTCCTGAAAGCCACAGCGCTTTGGACCGCCAGCAAACAAACCTACGGACACCAGAGCCGGGCTGCTCAGGGGCTTACCTATCGCTCTCTCTTTCTCTCTCTCTTGGAAGTCTACGGTCGGCATCCAAACCTTGTCAAAGTCTCCACTTTGTAGTAGGGGGCGAGGTGTCCCACAGCGACAGCGCCCTTTCCTCCTAGCGGTGTCCAGGCCACCCGGGCCATGCAGGTCTCTCTGGTGTGCACGGACCACCGGGGGGTGGGAGGACGGAGCACGGAGGACCGGCTGAGCCGGCAGAATGCTAACAGCCCCAGCCTAGGCCCCAAGAACAAGTTCCGCGCTGTAGCCATGGTGGCACGCAGCCTGGGGGGCCATCTCTCCGTTCAGAACATCCCCACGTCCAGCGACCAGAGCATACGCACCGGCATGACGTACAGGTAGGGAGAGACCAGCAGCATGGAGTACAGGTAGGGAGAGACCAGACCCAGAGCATGAAGTACAGGTAGGGAGAGACCTGGAGCATGAAGTACAGGTAGGGAGAGACCAGCAGCATGGAGTACAGGTAGAGAGAGACCAGCAGCATGGAGTACAGGTAGGGAGAGACCAGCAGCATGGAGTACAGGTAGGGAGAGACCTGGAGCATGGAGTACAGGTAGGGAGAGACCAGCAGCATGGAGTACAGGTAGGGAGAGACCAGCAGCATGGAGTACAGGTAGGGAGAGACCAGCAGCATGGAGTACAGGTAGGGAGAGACCTGGAGCATGGAGTACAGGTAGAGAGAGAGACCAGCAGCATGGAGTACATGTAGGAAGAGACCAGCAGCATGGAGTACACATAGAGAGAGACCCTGGAGCATGCAGTACAGGTAGGGAGAGACCAGCAGCATGGAGTACAGGTAGATAGAGACCAGCAGCATGGAGTACAGGTAGGGAGAGACCAGCAGCATGGAGTACAGGTAGATAGAGACCAGCAGCATGGAGTACAGGTAGGGAGAGACCAGCAGCATGGAGTACAGGTAGAGAGAGACCAGCAGCATGGAGTACAGGTAGGGAGAGACCAGCAGCATGGGGTACACGTAGAGAGAGACCCGGAGCATGGAGTACAGGTAGAGAGAGACCCAGAGCATGCGTCTGCAGAGGGACTCTGAGATGGTGTTGAGAGGACCCTAACTGATGAGGACAGTATGGTTACACAGAGAGACCCTGGACGGAAGACAACTGTTCCCTGCTAAGTGTGTAGCATTGAGTCCTGCATTGTGTTTCCTGCAGATAGCCGGCTAATAACTTAATTTGCAAGTGGATTTTTGGCAGTATGTAAACCTGCAGGTCGGTCCAAATCGAGCATGTCTTGGGTCAGGTTTGGTTTTAATAACTAGACATATATAGTTACACTAACTGTTGCCTTGTCATGTCATTTTCTATTGTGCCATCAGAGCACAGCCTGAGAGAGACAGACTTGCTTGTTATCTCTCCTACTTCTGTGAGAAGTTTAGAAAAGAAGCAATGTCATTCTGAAAACATCAAGGTTACTTTCCCCTTGTTTGCAGTTCGGATCGGCTTGCAGTAGCGCTGATAGTGGGTTGCAGTTCGAGTTGCGTTGGAATTGCTATAAGTCGGGTCAGGTGCGGGATGTGAAAAAAATTACCCTGGCAGGATTCTAGTGTACCATAGTTCAGTGTACATAGAGAACATAGTTTTCGCCCTAATCTGTCGTAAGTACAGTATACTACTGCCATGAGAACCTGCAGGGTAAAGAGACACAACTGGGCTGGTATGGTAGACAACAACCACACCTCGAACAGTAGAAATAACAGCAATTCCTCCTGAGACAAAAGCTCGTAATCAAAAGTCAAAGTAACCCGAGAGCTCAGATGGCTGCTCGTCTAACCAAGTGGTAATACAGACAAAATGAGCAATCAGTCTGAATGAGTAAATCCCATTTTCTGACTTTGAAGTGGAAATAGAGCTTTGCGTGAGCACCCCCTTCATCAAAGCATCCCAATACTTAAAAGCTAAGGAGGCTAGGACGTTTTGTCGTTAAACCCTGGTGGAGCTGTACGTCTTAAATGTGTGGGTTCTTTGATGATAAACCCACTCCACTCTTGCCTTTTAACGACACTTAGGTGTTTTGTCTTTTTTTTTCTATTCACTTTGACTCCTACGACCTAAACACTGAGCTTATCCAGTCCCCCTCCTCTCTGCGTCTCCACAGTGTAATGGCACATCAAAGACATTCTGGAGCCTCTGTTTGGGATAATGCAGTGTATTCCACGTTCCTATTACCCTAATGTGTAACTCGACGCCAGTGTCAGTCTCAAGGGCCTCTAAGACTTCTGCTGGGCTACTGTTAAAGGGTTCGACCACCACTCTCAGTCACCATTGAAGCCCCATTGTCCACCTCCTACATACACGTGGGGTCATGTGATCAGGAAGCTATGAAGTGTTGTTAATGTATTCTATGGACCGATTGGACTGTCAGTGCTGGGGAAGCTACTCTGATGATGCATTTAACTAGATTACCAATTACTAAAAAGTAGTTCACAACATAGAAACTACTTCAGCCAACACATGAGAATCAGTGACTGGAAGATGACCGGTCTATGTGACAGAAAGCGTGTGATTGAAATGCTCTGAAATCACAGGGAAAGAGAACATTTGTGAGACGGAGCAAAGAGACCGTAGACAGTGAAGTCATAAAATAGTAGGGAAATGTAAGTTCAAGGGCTGGAATAATACCTTAATCCCAATGATTTGTTTTGTTTTCTTTTGGAAAAGTCAGTAGTGACAATAGCTTACTACTACGGAACTACTGGAAACCACTATTTGTTTTTTCAAATTTAGATGAACTACCACCAAGGCAAACATTTGAATAACTCTGCATCAAGAACATTTTTTAATGTTCTATTAACTATTGATTTAGTTCTAGTTGTAGGACAGTCATTGCATCTGTCCATCCATACACAAGCATTGATGGTGTTGTTGCTATTGCTGACATACAGTACACTCTATACAGTATAGTCAAGTCAAGTCAAGTCAGGTTTATTTATATACCACATTTACAACCACAAACAGCCGACCAACCAAGCCAACAGATAAAACACTAGTAAAAAGAAAACAACAAATAAAAATACACTAAAACAAAATACAAGGTGCAATACAGAATACAACAGGTGCAGAAATAAAAGTGCCGAAAAATGCAGTTGTCGGGAGGCAGGCTCAACTCAGGTCAAAGGCCAGGGAGAAGAAGTATGTTTTAGCATACTGCCCAACATGGTCATTTCCTCAACATTTCTCTGACTGGTACAACGTTGGACACGGTATATCCCCTCATGTCGTTATATATGCCACAAGGTCCCTGTAATGTGCTTGTGTAAAGTCCCCCTCAGGTTTCTATTAGTCTCCTGGGGTCTCTCCATAGAGCACTCCACTTTGTCCTCCCTTCGCCCCTGCCCTTCCCAAAATAACTAGAGGATTAACCCCTCTTCTATACTTCGCTGGGTGACATCGCCTCAGTGGCTGAGAGCAAAGCTGTTGAGAGGTGAGAGAGCTGTGGAGTGGAAGCAGGAAAGGCAGATAAGGAGTGGGCATGACATGAGGGGATGTGAGGATGATGACGAGAGAGAGAGAGAGAGAACGGGAGGACGACAGAGCTCTTTTGACAGGTTGACAGAGAGAGAGAGAGAGCGCTAAGCGAGACATCGAAGCGTGGAGGATGAAAACGAGGGAAGGCGTTTGATTACTCTGTGATTCTTTTACTTCGTCCAAAGCTGAGAGAGAAGAAATTGAAAAGAGTGAGCTTCATTCCATGCTCCTCTCTAGTGTCCTGATGAAGGACTGAAGCTCTTTTCTCCGTTCTGCCCCAGCCTTCTATTAGACCGTAGGTCACACGGCCAGGCTGGTGGCAGGGTAAACCCTTCCAGTGTTATGCAACTCTGCACTGTCTGTGAGAATAAAGAGAGAGAGAGAAAAAGGGGAAAGAGCAGTGGCATGCGAAGCTGTAGAGCCCAGTCCTGGGGACGGTTAGGCGTGTTTGATGTGTCACCCTGATGACAAGGCAGCATACTGCCTTGCATGTGGGCGGCTGTTGCGCAGGGGGTAGAGCCAGCGTCTAATGATCGCAAGGTTGGCAGATCGGCGGTTCGAGCCCCGGCGGGCCACATGTCGAAGTGTCCTTGGGCAAGACACTGAACCTCAAATTGCTCCCAATGAGCGGTGCTGGCATCTTGCATGGTAGCTTGCCGCCATTGGTGTGTGAATGGGTGAATGAGAGGCCATTGTAAATCGCTTTGGAATAAGGTATATAAGGCTATATAAGTCAGTCCATATATACTGGTTGTTTAACAGAAGGAAGAGACAGAAAGATGGAATGTATTTCCTTTACAATATATTTTACTCTCAAGTGGTACTAACCCTTGTGATCAGGTGATGGGTTGTTGACAGTTGACAGTTGACAGTTAAAAAAAAACTTTTCTTATTTCCCTTATTCCAGGAGTCTGTTGTTGTTTTGGTTTATCTTGTTCTGGATGTTTCTGAAGTTTTCCATTGTAAATGGCATTTTCACAGGCCATATAAGGCTACAACCAAGCTTCATGGAATGAGGAAATTGAAAATAATTCAAAGACTGCTATATCAGGGCGAGGTTTCTTGTTTTGTTTAAGTAGCGACTTGGGGCTATGATATTTTGGGGATGGCATTCCCTGGGCACTGCTTGTCAAACCTAGTTTCCCACTGTGGCATCACTGCTACAGCTGTAGCTACATCACTGCTACAGCTAGCAACCCCTTCATTATTAGACTAGATTAGATTAGATTCAACTTTACAATTCCATCTTCCTAACAAAGTGTTGTTTTCTCTTGCTTTGAAAAATGCTGGCACTATCAATCATTTGCTAGGATATCTGTTTAATTTAACAACCTCTCCCCACAATTCTTAGTGGTGCCTGTTACGGGTCTACTTAGATCGATGCCATCGGCTATCGACTTGTTTGGTTGTTTCTGCATGACCAGTGTGTAGGTGCTTGTTCCCTCCACTTTGATATGACATGGCTGAACTTGATACACGTCTCTGTCATCATTGCTGCATCATACCATACACAAACATGGTGTCAGAAGCTGCTGAACTCACGTTAGCGGAATATTAGATAATATGAAGTGAGTACGGGTAGAGTAGCCTATGTCTGGATCGGAATCAAGTGATTCGGATACTTTAGAAGACGAGACAAGTCAGCGAGCAACGATAGCTAGCATGGCAGCCATTACTTTTCCACCCCCTTCACCCATGAGCTTCACGGGCGATTGGAGCGTCAATTGGGACATATTCCGGGCCGAATATGGGGACTATGTCATCGTTACTGGCATAGCTGGAAAGGACAAGAAAATCCAGGCTGCAACTCTGAGGACCGTGATGGGAAGTGAATGCAGACATATATACCGTCACAACTTAAATCTTTCCGAAGAGGATCAGGGGGATGCTGCGATCATACTGGCCGCGTTGGAGAAGTATTTCAAACCTACCAAGAACACAATATATGAAAGGTACGTCTTCGGGAGCTGCAAACAGGAGGAAGGAGAATCTATAGACGGTTTTGTGACCAGGCTGAGAGAAAGGGCAGCAACCTGTGAGTACGGACAGGAAGAGATGAGATGATTCGTGACAAAATTGTACTGGGTGTTGGTAACGAGAGCATAAGGCGCAGATTGCTTAGAGAAAAGCAACTGACGTTGATCACAGCAATTGACATGTGCCGTGCAACAGAGCAGACAGACATTCGTATGAGAGCGATGGAGATAGCGAGTCCTCCGCACGTAGAAGCGGTGCTCGCCGTTGCTAGGCAACAACAATCCAGGCAAAACCAATGGAGGCAGAGCAATTCACCCAGAGCTGTAGACGCAGGCTATGCATGTAAATACTGTGGCAACTGGCATGCAAGGGGCAGAGATCACTGCCCAGCATTCGGAAAACAATGCAAATCATGTGGAGTAAATAATCACTTTGCTAAAGTGTGTCAAAAAAGCAAAAGACCCACTGAGGGAAAGATACACTGCATGGAAAATACAGCTGAGAGCTCAGAACAAAACAGTGAGGAAGACATATACATGCATGAGTCAATTGGTGCAGTGCAAGCCAAAGGGAAGAAATGGTTTGTAACATTACGTTTTCACAACAAGCCACAGCAATGTCAGTTGGACTCTGGAGCGACATGCAATGTAATGAGCCTTCATGACAAGAAAAGGCTGGCACCCAACGCACCACTGCCCAAGTGAGGCTAGACTAAAGCTGTACTCCGGGGAAACACTGAGCTCCATAGGCATCTTTGAGACAGAATGTAGAGTAAGAGGTCAAACATACAAGCTCTCATTTGAAATAGTTAAGTCTAGGCAAAATCCTCTCCTGTCAGGCTCTACCTGTGAACGCCTAGGTCTCATGCAGTTCACAATCCCTGAGGACGTGCTCAAAGTGGAACATGCACAGCCTGGAGCCCTAACCAAGGAGCAGCTGACTAACAAATACAGTGATGTATTCAACTCACCTGTGGAATCTCTACCCGGGGAGGTCCACTTTGACCTAGATCCCAGGGTTCCTACAGTTCAATGTGCCCCTCGCAATGTTCCCATTGCAATGAAAGCAGCAGTCAAAGCCCAGCTGGACAAGTACGAGGCTGACGGCCACATGGCGCCGGTCACAGACCCAACTGATTGGATCAGCAACATGGTTATTGTAAAAAAAACAGACAAGCTCAGACTATGTATAGATCCTAAGTTCCTGAACAAGGCCCTAAAGCGCTCTCATTACATCATGCCTACTCTGGATGATGTCCTGTACAAACTACCGAAGGCAAGAGTATTCACCTTAGTGGATGCCCGAGATGCATTTCTACAAGGCAGACTTGACTACGAGAGCAGCCTCATGACCACATTCTGGACCCCCTGGGGGAGGAAACGCTGGCTTAAGCTACCATTCGGAGTGTCTGTGGCACCCGAGGTGTATCAGCGAAAACAACACGAGCTCCTGGCTGGACTCAAGGGCATCGAGCCCATTGCGGACGACATCCTGGTTGTGGGTTGTGGGGACACAGACAAAGAGGCTGAGAGTGACCATGATGTCAAGCTTTTGGCACTGATGGAACGCTGCCGTGAGGTCAAGCTGCGGCTAGGGTTGAAGAAGCTGCAGTTCAAAGTAGCTGAGGTCCAGTTTCATGGCCACATCCTCTCATCCACAGGGCTGAAGCCTGACCCAGAGAAGGTGAGGGCCATCATCGAAATGCCCAATCCAACTGACGCAAAAGGGGTGCAGCGTCTGATTGGCTTTGCCAACTACTTGGCCACATTCATGCCACACTTATCAAGTGTCTGTGAGCCGTTGCGACGCTTGCTGGACAAGGAAACCCCCTAGCATTGGCTACCCAAACACGAGGCGGCAGTTCAAGAACTCAAGTCTCTAGCTACAACCATGCCTGTCCTGCGCTACTATGATGTGACCAAGCCAATCACAGTCCAGAGCGACGCCAGCCAGAATGGTCTCGGATGCTGCCTCATGCAGGAAGGACAGCCCATCGCGTTCGCTTCGAGAGCTCTTACCCCCACAGAAAAGAACTACGCACAGATTGAGAAAGAGTGTCTCAGCATCGTCTTCGCCTGTCAGAGGTTTCACTACTATCTATATGGCCGCGACCTGATCACAGCGGAGACAGACCATAAGCCCCTAATCTCCATTTTCAGCAAACCTCTCCTCAACGCTCCCAAGAGGCTTCAGAGCATGCTCATGACCTTACAGAACTACAGTCTGACGGTCATCTACAAACCAGGGCCTGAAATATTCATCAGTGACACGCTCAGCAGAGCAACAGCAGGATGCACCGGCAGAGGAACAACCTACCAGCGGCACGCTATCTGCTCCCTGCAACAAGAGCAAGAGGAGATACAGCATGTGAACCAGGCAGACTACTTGAATGTAAGTGACCAGCGTCTCGAACAAATCAGGCTGCACATTGACCGAGATGAATGCCTGCAGGCACTTAAGTCCACAGTTCTCATAGGCTGGCCAGATGTGAGAGAAGAAGCACCTCTCATTACCAGAGAATACTGGCCTTACAGAGATGAAGTCAGTGTACAGAACGGTGTTCTATTCCGGGGGCAGAAAGTCATCATCCCAAAATCACTACGCCCAGAGATGCTTACGCGCATTCATTCAAGTCACACAGGAGGAGACGCATGCTACCGACATGCTCGAGAGACATTGTACTGGCTTATTATAGTCGACCACTATTCAGACTTTTGGGAAGTTGAGCTCCTCCCTGACTTATCTGCAGAGACAGTCATCAAGCGATGTAAGGCACAGTTCGCTCGGCATGGCCAGCCAGAGAGGGTCATCACCGACAATGGCGCACAATTTACCTCTCAGTTCTCACGTTTTGCCTCTGAATGGGAGTTTGAGCATGTGACCTCCTCTCCAAGGCACCCGAAAGCAAACGGCAAGGCAGAGTCGGCCGTCAAGATTGCAAAGAATCTGCTGCGCAAGGCTATGCGTGACAGTGACGACCCCTGGAAGGCCATACTACACTGGAGAAATACTCCCACCGAAAGCATGAACAGCAGCCCGGCACAACGTCTCATGTCTCGTCGGCTGAAGACCTCTATTCCAGTGACAAACAAGCTGCTGGAACCAGTCGTTGTGGTAGGAGTCACTGAAAAGCTGCGCCACAGGAGGCAGCTTGCCAAGTCTTTCTAAGACCGGTCCGCCCGGGACCTGCCGGAGCTGGCAGTCGGGGAAACCGTCCGAATGAAGCCTCTGCCTAGTGACAACACTGGCATCTGGAGGGCTGGGACCTGCCTCCGCAGGGTTGCACCGAGATCGTACCTGGTGGATGTCGACGGCTCCCTCTATCGACGCAACAGGCTGGACCTCAGAGTAGCCGAGCCAACTGCTACTCCGACCTACGAAGAGAATGACCCTGTGCCAGAGAGTACCGCTGCAGAGGCTCCCCCAACTGTGGCCGAGCCGAGCCCGGTCAGGTTCACACCTAGGACCTCACCTAGTCCAATTGGCACAGCACCATTTGAGGGACGCGCATACACTAGGGCTGGACGGCTGTCTAAGCCACCTGTGAGACTCAATTTGTAACCTAAACTATATAGGGCTGTTGCCATAAAATAAAAAGGAAAAAAAGGAAAAAGGAAAGACACAGAGAATACAGAAGTTAACAGAGACTGTTGTTACATTTTATATAAGAACAAACTTTTGTTATTTTTGCACTAGATTACTTTTGCACTAAGTTCTAAGGTGTTTGTGTTCACTTGGAAAAGGAGGATGTTACAGGTCTACTTAGATCGATGCCATCGGCTATCGACTTGTTTGGTTGTTTCTGCATGACCCGTGTGTAGGTGCTTGTTCCCTCCACTTTGATATTACATGGCTGAACTTGATACACGTCTCTGTCATCATTGCTGCATCATACCATACACAAACAGTGTGGGGCGGCTGTGGCGCAGAAGGTAGAGCCACCGTCTAACGATCACAAGGTTGGCAGATCGGTGGTTCGAGGCCCAGCTGGCCACATGTCGAAGTGTCCTTGGGCAAGATACTGAACCCCAAATTGCTCCCAGTGAGCGGGCCGGCGCCTTGTATGGTAGCTTGCCACCATTGGTGTGTGAATGTGTGTGTGAATGGGTGAATGAGAGGCCGTTGTAAAGCGCTTTGGATAAAGGCGCTATATAAGTGCAGTCCGTTTACAGTGCCTCGAGGTCATGGCAGTATTCATTTGAAATAGTAGCCAAATTAATCATTTCAAGTCATTAATTATCAAACAGTATTGAGACCCCAATATTCGCTACAGCTAGTTGCCTTCAACGCTGCCCTATGTCTCTGCACGAGGTTGTCTGAAAGTAGCCAGTAGCATTGAGTCATCAGCTGCGCTAATGAACGTACGTGTTGGGGAATACAGTAGCTTAATGAACACAGCTGTCTTCCTGCAGGGCTTGGCTCAGAGGAGGGTTGGCCAGGCTCACTCCAGCTAGCCTCTGGTTTTAGTCACATGTCCCATGTTAATAAGCCCTTTATAGGCCTGAATTACTTTATGTGGTTCTAATGGTTGCAGCGAGATCACCAAGAGCTGATCACTGACAACAAGGAACGAAATGGAAATCAGGAATTCCCTGCAACACACTTTTCAATGTTGTATAGCACGAATGCTCTGTATTTGGCTAATTGGATCTATACCCACAAATGACAGTCTGTTGAAGATCTTGTCTTTCTCATCTACTTACAGTAATGCGCTGTGGCTGCATGTCACTGTTGTTTTTCTGTACAGTGAAGTGCATATACGTTCACTAGCGTACCTCTTGACTTAACATCACTTTGGTGTAAGTGCACGGGTGCATGTGTTGAGAGCTTTTTTCGATGTGGTTTTGATGGATTCTGTCAAAGGTCCATTAACCAATGCGAACAGTGAAGGTCTCGCAGGAAAGCTTTGTTCTGAGAACAGCCCGGCCTCTTTGTTAAAGTGCACGTTCAATTAAGAGCCCAGCTAAGCGTTTTGTTTTTCAATAACACATTGGTGTTTTCAATCATTATAGTCAAAGCATATTAGTAAAGACGTCACCTGATGTGCTTGGAGGGCTGCTCCATTAGACAAAACAAAGTGTTGGTTCCTATATGCAACGTACGCGTGTGCGCTTGTATTTGTGTGTGTGTGTGTGTGTGTGTGTGCGTGTGTGTGTGTGTGTGTGTGTGTGTGTGTCAGTGACGTGTGGTGAGGTCAATGGTTGGGGAGGCACTGGCTAGTATCAGAGCCAGATTTACACACATATGAACCCGCTAGAGGTAGCTTGAATTCACCATTCAATTGGCACAAGTTGCACAATGACTATTGCTGACCATATGTTTCATATCAGCATTCTTTGGACACGCATACAGGTAACTTACGCATTCGATTCATGTTTTATAGGCAAATGCAGTTCCACTAATTTGTGCAAATTGTGGTAGATATTCTAGGGTAAACCACTCAGTAGCTCTTTAGAGATGAAGTTCAAGAACTAAAGTCATCTACACCACGATATGAGTATTGCTTGCAAGCAAGAGACAGATACAAAACCGAGGTTAGACAAAGTTGAAGTGTCGGTTCAATACAAGTCTGAAGAATGCAGCTTCAGAATTCCCCTCTAGGGGAGAACGGTCCATTGCAGGTCATACACGGGTCATATGTGACACATTCTAATGCTTAGGTCCTCATGTCGGGATTCGACGTAATGATCTGACTTTTCATTCGAAAAATGTGATTACATTTCCACGTTGTTGAAAATCAATGACACATCGCTAGTCAACTAACACAGCTTTTTTTGTGAGCCTGCTAACAATGTAAAGCAGTGATATAGTTAACTAGGTAGCAGTGGACTGCGTTGCAGTATTTTGGCTTGACTAGCGAGTTTGTGTTGTGATTCTCAATAACGTTGAAACGTTGTTCCGTGTTTCAAAAGAAAAGCCCGAACATGTTGATTGGTTGCTGACATGTGGACCAAATGATCAGACTGTGTCACATACTGTATGTCATGCGGTGGGGGTACGAGGAACCAGTCTTGCCACCGAGAGGCAAGGCTTCTAAGAAACTGCTCATCACCTGCCCTGCTCTGGTGTCAAGCGTTTCCGCTTGACATCCTTGCAAACACCCCTCAGCAGAGACGCCATACTTTTGCGCTTCCCCTCTGACACGTCTGTTTTCTCGTATCCCCTTCCTGATATATTCTATCTAGTAACACAACAGAACTCATAAGTAGTAGATTTGTCAAACAATTATACCTGAGCCTCTCACACGGCCTCCGTGCCATGTCGTCAGTCCACACCGTATGCAATCAAACCCACACATGAAAGCACTTAAAGCATGCCAGCGTATGTCCTTCTAAACAGTTCTATCAACATGTATTTCGGATAACAAACTGTTTGTGTGTGTGTGTGTGTGCGTGCGTGGGTGTGTGCGTGCGTGTGTGTGTGCGTGTGCGTGTGCGTGTGCTCGTGTGTGCGTGCGTGTGTGTTCACATGTCAGAAATCACATGCTCCACCATTCTGTGCCCTTGACCTCTTTTGGTCAGAGTGGTGGAGGAGTGAGCTTATGACATTGGAGCCTAATAGCACAGAGCAGTAGCAATGTGGGACTTGTGCACTAATCCAATAACAAGTCAACATGACACCATGCCAGCCCTGGCCTGGCCATCGGGAGCACCGGGAGTTTGGCCTGGTCTGCAGACGGCATATTGTTTTTATTTTATTTTTTCACCCGCAGTCACGCCACTGAACTTAGAAGCAGGCTAGGCCAGTGTTTCTAGTTGCAGCTGCGCGATAATTCGTATTAACCAGCGTTTGAAGATAGACGGTGGAAAAAAGAGGAAGGGAGGAGCAGAGAGGGAGAGAGAGAAAAGAAGAAAGGCCCTTGGAGATGCCACTACATGCGGCAACATCACTGTAATGTGCAATGTATTTATAATTCATTGATATATATTTATTTTTAAGTAATTGGAGAGATTACTTTATAAGTGTAGGGTTACTCGTTTACTTACTTACGTTACTTATTATTATTGTGTTTTTTGTATCGGAATGTTGCAATGTCAATGTTGAGGAACCAAAGCCATTTTACTCTTGTGTACTTGCACAGTAAGAAGGAATAAAAACTATCCTGAGATTAGCAGTGCGAGTGTAGTGCTAGTAAGACAGGAGCCTGCAGCAGTACCTCCAGCTAATCTGTTGTATATACCGTATGTTATTTCTTTTTGGTTCTTTTGCATCTCACACACTGACTCTAGTTTGACACCAGTACACTTCATTCAACCCATTCCCCAGACCCCCCCCCACTTACAAAGCAGCCTGACTATGGCTATGTTATTTTCCACTATATTTCCCGCCCGGGTTTTGCCAGTCTGGTCCTGCACCATGACCTCTGCTCTTTGCCCCCTGAGCCTCAGTCCCCTGTGAGAGTCACTCCCCTAGGGTGGAATGTCTTCTACACTAAATGGTTGTTTATTCACATGACATTTGTCATCATTTGGATTACCGATATCAGGGCTTAACTCATTGAATGAGGGGGTTTGCTTCACTTGAAACAGAGTTTACGATAAAGTTCGCTTTGCTCTGCGTCGTTTGGAGCTGTGAGAAAGCGCATTCGAAGTCGCTCCCGCAGCAAACACCCCTCGGATGCTCCGCTTGAAAAGGGTGGTTTCGCTTCGGTTAGAAACGACACATCCATCACTTTGCTTCGCTTCGCTTTTGGTGAGAACGCTGTCCGAGGCAGTCCATAGGAAAACAACAGCGCATGCGTGTTGATCTGGATAAGAGCGGGACAACGGGCAATTCTAAATGTTTCTGACCAATCAACTACCACGTCTGTTGCTTCAATTGCGTATGTTACTTCGTTGACATGAAGGGCTGTGAGAACGCAAATCAGAGAAATAATTCATGCAACAATGTTGTGAACTCATCCACTTGCTCCGGGTCTCGATTCAGACTTTCATGTGTGAGAACATGACCTTAGATTCGATTTTCTCCCAGTAACCCAATCCAGTTCCACCAGTATGAAATGAATCACTTTGACCACTGGGCAAAACAGAACCAACTGCCACCCCGCTAATTAGTCTTAATAGGCTAATTAATTACCGTGGTTAATGGATTTGCCTTTTGAAGTGAGTTGGAGGTGACATTGGAGTAAACTTGGATCAGCTCAACACCGACGTCCGCCTATTTTCCAAAGTCCACTCTTCTGTTTTAGAAGACACCCGTGTCTGGTGTGTGCATATAGACACAGCTGGGACATCACCGTTCACTTCACTCAGGCACAAGGTCTTCCATTGAAACCGAATCATTAGCGTTGCTACCACAACAGCATATTACCTTGGCCGAAAGTGGATCATTCTGCACTGTCGAGAAAGACTCAGACAGTAGAACATTCTCTTACTTTCTATGAATAGCAGACGTCATTGTATCGAGAGCTCTTTTCATTTAGGTAGGGACGAACCAAAATAATTCTTGTTTTTTTTGTTGCACTTACATAAGCTGTGCTTTGCTATCATTGAAGGTTGCCATTATAGTTTGAAGACCGAACATTCGAACATGCAGCCATTCAGGTTTTGAATTCCAGGGTTAATTACTTTTAGTGAAGGAGAGTGAGAGAAAGAGAGAGATTCAGCAAAGCGAGGTGGTTCAAAAAGAGACAGATGGGGTTTTAAATGCCTGGCTTCATGGCCTTGGCATTGTGGGTGTGAGAGAAGAGAGCTCTAACCCTGGCTCTCCATCAGCCCAGAGGATGAGGAAACAAAAGCAGCAGAGGATGCTCTGATTGGCTATCATGGGGGAGTCCCCGCCCCCAAACCCCATCACTGTATCCATGGCTAGGAAGCTCATTCATCTTTACTCTGTCATTGAAATTGAGCACTGGATTAAACACAGGCTCTCTATATATCACACACACACACACACACACACGCACACATGCACACACACTCACACACACACACACACACACACACACACACACACACACACACACACACACACACACACAGAGGAACATATATTATATATATGTATCCTGTCCCTAAGGCATATCTACATCCACATTTTGCATCACACAACACACAGTTTACAGTTTCAGTTTCAGAAATTTGATTTTAAAAATGGTTGAAGCTTATCGGGGTTCAATTATAGTCATTTATGCCAGGATTGTCGGCTATTTCTCGTTCCTCTCATGTTGATCGCTCACACATGGAGGGTCCACATACCTGGTCGGACCTCCAGACCTTTAACATGGCTCTAAGCTGAACAAGTGGGACATAATTGCTTTGCCAGCTCTCACTGGCACAGCAGCAGAATATCTGAAAGACCTTTTGCTAGCATATCAGCCCAATAGAGCTCTCAGGTCTTCTGACGCTGGTTTTCTCTGTGTACCACATGTACAAAAGAAGAGATTTGGTGAGGCTGCATTCTCATTTTATGCACCCAGATTGTAGAATGCACTGCCAGTTTATTTTAGGGATGCAACCTCAGCAAATAATATTTTTTTCATAAATAATGATTTAGTCATTTAAAGGCAATATTAAAAAGATGGGTTTTTAGTCTTGACTTGAACATATTATGTTCAAGTCAAGACTAAAAACCCATCTTTTTAATATTGCCTTTAAATGACTAAATCATTATTTATGATTATATAATGATTGGAGCACTTTGAGCTGCAACGTTTGCAGGAAAAGCGCTATAGAAATAAAGTTATTATTATTATTATTATTATTATTATTATTAAGAACTTCACCTCTCGCTCTTTCTACTACATTGGGCCTTGTGGTTTATTGGGAAATCCGCTGTTCCCACAGCATCGATATGTGTGTTTAAATATACTGTGTACTGTTGTTACTGGGATGACAAGAAGTGCATCAGAACAGACTTGAGATCTGTGGTTTGGTCTCCTCACATCTCCCTCTGCTACCCACCAGATTCAACTCCATCTTTGAGCGTCTGACAAAATGACTGAAATAAATCCCCTATTCACACCGAAACATGTTGTCTTTGTTGGCAGGAACCTGGGGAAGTCTGGATTGAGGGTGTCCTGTCTTGGATTAGGTAAGTCCGGGTGCCCTCCCTTGACCTTCCTCCATAGACACTTAGATCTGGATCTAGGATTAGATCAACTGTCTATGGAAGGGCGTGAGGTTATTATGACTAGAACATGCTAGAACACTCTTCCATCCCTTTCCTTGGTTGAGGTTGCATGTGTTTAGCCTCATAGCATAATTGCCTAAGTCATGCTTCACTTGTGGTCAGCCGAGCCATCTTTTTATGTAACGTCAAAAATGTCAGAGATGACTTGGGCGGAGTGATTTTGGAATGTAACAAGCATTCTGATAGGCTGATGGCATCATAGGCAATAATGCCCAGTGAATCAGCGAAGGGTAGAGACTTGCTGTCCCCACTTATTTCCTGCATCCCCCCAATCTCAATTGAGTGATGAAATTCTGGGTTCTGTTACCTAGGTTTAACCCTAACCCTAACCCTAACCCTAACCATAACTCTATGGCCTTTACAGTTCAGGACAAAATTCAAATTGTCACAGAATTGGTCATGGCGTAGTTATGGTCAGGACACCAGTGGCATATAAAACACACACACACACACACACACACACACTAGGTAAAAACCTAAAACTGACTTTAACCTGAACCAAAGTCTTAAAGCCTAACCCTAACATTAATCCTAACCTTTAAAATACCCTACCAATACCATAGAAATACCATATTGGTTTGCTGGTCAAGCGTGTTACCTCAGAGTACTGACCCCGTCTCATTTCTACACAGGCACGTGGGTTACCTTCGGAGGTCAGATCACAGATGAGGTAGGAGGACACCAAAAATCACCACATCAAAATCCCATGATTTAATGTCCTCTGTGTGTGAGTAAGCCCGTTGGGGTCCACTGTAGCCCAGTGTATGGTAGGGATTCTGTATATCTGTATGCTGGGCTGCAAACCCAGTTTGCTGAAAGCACAGCTTCATGAATAGTATTTAAAAAGTATTTATTTCATGGTTACGGTACTTTCAAAAGGCTACAGACAGTATAGACATGACATGACGTATAGGCAATGCATTTACATACAGGTGGGTCATAGAAAGTGATACCGCTTTTTTCATTTGTACTCTCTACCCATACCATAACCCCCCCCCAACCCCACCCCCCCACCCCCTTTCCCTCTCTCTTTCTCTCTTTCTCTCTCTCTCTCTCTCTCTCTCTCTCTCTCTCTCTCTCTCTCTCTCTCTCTCTCTCTCTCTCCCCTGCCCTTCTCTTTATTCCTTCTTTGGTCCTTGTCCGTAGGTGGCAGAGGAGATCATGACGTTGGCGTATGAGAACGGGATCAATCTGTTTGACACTGCAGAGGTTTACGCTGCGGGGAAGTAAGTGTTCCCCCCACATTACAGTTTCTTACGGTCGCTAAGTCGCAGTGTTCAATACTGAAGTCACAGAGTCACAACTCTTCATACAGTCTGCATTACTAACATGCATGTTGGCCAATCACTTCATTCATGTCTCAAAAGAAGCTCGTTCAACCACACACTGGCATCAATGTTCACTCAGAAAGCATACACAGTCATTCATAACATTCTGACCTACAACACATTAACAACAGGGAGCATTACATAGTTTGAATGATTTTCACAAGAATTAATCATTGACAAATTCATGGATTAAACACTGACCTACTGTTATTACCCCTTGGTAGTGGTATTAGAGGATTTTATACCATGTTCCATTATGTTCATGCCTTCCAGTAATTAAACTGACCCACGATGCAAACCAGCTCATTGGCCTTGCGGTTAGAGCAGGGGTCCCCAAACTACGGCCCGCGGGCCGAACACGGCCCACCCCCACACTTGGACCGGCCCTTTGAACAACGTCGCCCCCACACACTCTCAACAATGCCAGAAACATATTTTGAAAATTCAACTTTAAATATATGTTTTAATCATATCATATCTGTATTTGATATTAAAGGTTGGCTTTCAAATTAAAATTTCCCTTAGTTATAAACTATTTTCATTAATAACATTATTAGTTAGTTTCACCCGCCCACAGAATGCGGTACATTCAACGTAACGTTCCATAGTGAACGAGCACGGATCTGTAGCAGGTGCACGCGAGCTAGAACGAACATTCAGAGAGATGAAAAATGGCCAAACGTTTGGTAAAGAGAAAAGTTGATTCAGAATGCAGGGTTTTTAACCAACAGTGCACAAGTGATTATTATTGTTAAATGCAAAGAAGTTTGTCAATAAATGTATGAATGTGATCGCGGAGGAGGTGTCCCGCAGTGAGTCTGTCCGCAAGTAGGCACCAGATGAATTGAGAAATTCCCAGCTGCAGGAGAAAACAAAATAATTTTACCGATATGTTCATGATCTGTGTCAAGCAGGGTTTTTCCTGCATTGAGAATTATGAGGCGGCCGCCTCCGTCATATTTCTAGCCGCCTCCAGCTCTCAACAAAACTCTGACGGTCGTATTTTCTACAAGCGCTGCACTCGGTGGATTTCTAACTGCAATTGCGGCATTGCGCCGACGTGATGGCGGGGGCGCTGTTTCACAAATAAGTTAGCTTTCGTGTTGATTTATAGTTGATGTTGACTGCTCAAGGAGAATACATAAGAATGCCTGAGAGCCTTATATTGCATTATATTACATTACATTTTGAATGGTCATCTGGTGCCTGAATATTGTGTTTTCCTTTACATAAATAATGACATTTCCACCATAAATTGATGCAGAAAGGGCACAAATTGGTGCATCTAAATTCACCAGAATGCAAGAAATTAAGTGTTTGATGCTCGTTTAAGGACCCCCAGACAGCCCTGCTTCATGGGTCCCCCCGTGTATGATGACGGTCCCCCCTCATGTATCAGACTGTAAAACTGATTATATTTCATTGACATATCACTATAGGTATAAATTCCATCCAAATTCAACTGTTTAGACTTTGTTTGCATCCACATGTGCTCTCCTGCGCGCAATTGCTTTGCGCAACCGCCTCCATTTCACACCGTTCCACTCCGTTCTATATTATTTTATGTTAGAGACCGACCCAGGCCCCCCATCACAGAAAGGAAAAATGATGTGGCCCTCACAGAAAAAAGTTTGGGGACCGCTGGGTTAGAGTGTCCGTCCTGAGAGTGGGGGGTTGTAAATTCGATTCCCGGCCGAGTCATACCAAAGACTATAAAAATGATACCCGATGCCTCCCTGCTTGGCACTCAGCATTACAGTTTTTTATGGTCGCTAAGTCACAGTGTTCAATACTGAAGTCACAGAGTCACAACTCTTCATACAGTCAGCAAAGCAGAAGCCCATGTGAACAAAACGGTGACTCTTACTCTGTGATTTGTGCACTGCTTTCATACAAAATGCATTCAATGACCACGTTCTCCAAAATCCATAACACTTCTCTCATTCAAACTCCCCCACCTGCAAAACACTATGTATTTGCAACACATTTGTTCATTGTTAACATACTGTGATCAAAACTGTGAACAACACGTTCAAAACAGAATGATTTGGTGCATTTTGCAGTAATCATATTCCTATCATATATGACAGAAAGCTCACAATAAACAGTTTTTTTGCACAGTGTTTGAGTGTGCAGATGCTGTTATTTTGCACTCTATTGATACTCTTCAGTTCCAGCACCTCAGCAAAGTCTGATAGAGGATGAGCGGTGGTATTTTCACTATTTGCAGTAATCATATTGAAATGTCTAGAAAATATTAGCAGAATATATACAATGAAATGAAATAGACTAGATGCATTGCCAGGGAAGACATTAGATGTGACCAGATGCAGACCAGAGAGTGGACCAAAACCCTCAGGAGTGAGACATTTTTGGTGTGATTGCTATTGTATTGTAGCCCTGGAATTTCTGTTTTTCTTTTTTGTTTGAACTTTGCATCTTCCACTTTATTTTTCACTTTTCATTTCACACAAGTAAATGTAGTGTACTTTGAAGTAAATGTACCGTAACTTTCTTTCTGCAAAAAAATCAAAACATTCTTATAATGAAATATTCATTCTTGTGAAAATCATTCAAACTATGTAATGCTCCCTGTTGTTAGTGTTTTGTAAGTCAGAATGTTATGAATGACTGTGTATGCTTTCTGAGTGAACATTGTTGCCAGTGTATGGTTGAACGAGCTTCTTTTGAGACATGAATGAAGTGATTGGCCAACATGCGTGTTAGTAATGCAGACTGTATGAAGAGTTGTGACTCTGTGACTTCAGTATTGAACACTGTGACTTAGCGACCGTAAAAAAATGTAAGGGTTGGATTGGGGGTGACATACCAGCGTCATGTCCAGGGGGTGTACTTGTACATCAAGCCGCCTCACGCCACTGAAACAGGAGATAGGCTGCCCCCTAAGGGCCATTAGGCTTACTTACTTACGATACAAACTAATGATGAGTTGATAACATCACAATTTCACTCATTTCATGGATGTATCTTATGTTTCTTTTCAAAGCTGCTTGTTTACTTGAGTTACATTTTTGCATGTATGTAGATGTTATTATAAATATATATATATATATATATACGTATAATGGATATATTAGTTCATCTTTAAGAGATTAAATGTCCTCGGATCAGGTACTGTAGGTCAAGTCAAAACCCTAAAATATGTATTTGGTGCAACAGAAACAAGAACAAGAACCATACCGCAATGATAGCATACTAACAATTTCACAACATTAGCTTTTGTTGTTTTTGTTATTATTATTATTATTGTTGTTGTTTGTTTCCTTGGGGTTATACTCCATCTATCCAGCTGAGGATTTCTGGGAACAAACTTGAGTCTGCCTCTATACACATGGCAGATTCAAACATACCAACACACAAACACACGCACAGACCCAAGCCGAGCTGCGTTTGTAAAGAGCTGTCACATAGAGTCAGATGCGCTCTATGGAGAAGGTTGAGAGCCATTCAAGAAGAACTTATTGGTCCTTGGGGCAGAGATGTAACATCTGTCGTTAGACATGGCCGGCTGCATCCTCCACTTCCTTTTCCTCTCTCAAAAACGGCCTCTCGGCCATACTCAATGAGGTAGTAAGAGAGACAGAGAGAAAAAACAAGAGGGAAATGAAAAACGGAAATTGTGCTACATGTCACTGCACTTTCATTAAGCGGATGTTCTTTTCTTCTTCTCTGCAATACAAAGTAAACAGGGAAATCCTTGTGAACCATCTGTCCATAACATCTGGGGGGTATTCCATCAACGTCACTAAAGGAAACTCTAGGCTTCCATCTCGCGAGATTTATAAAAAAAAGTCTGGGTTTGTTTTGATAAATCTCATGAGACAATCAAAAATAATTTTCCTTTAGCAACTTTGATGGAATTCCCGTGGTGATAAAGATGAACTCTTTTGTAATGTCTTTCAGGGCAGAGGTCGTATTGGGGAATATCATCAAGAAGAAAGGATGGAGGTAGTGTATTCCAAAACAAATGTCATGTATGTCTTGTGTGCGTGGGAGCTGGTTTTCACACTTGCCCCAGTTGCTGTCAATCGGAGTGAGTCCATTTTGAATAGAATACCTGTACATCGTTTATATCAAAAGTATTTTGTGTGATTTCTTTTTTTTTTACCTACACCCAGCACTTGAGTTGAGGGGGGATGAGGGGGGATGGCATCCCCCCTCAAATAAAAACTGTCAAAATCATCATCCCCCTTCTAAAACTGCCATCCCCCCTTTCCATCCCTTATGTAATTTTATCACTGAATGTGGTATTACTGCTATTTCAACATTTAGTTTTGCTTATATTGAGTAAAATACTGTGGGCGAGGGGACACACACACATGCAATGACATTTTTACCAAGTCACTGACACTGAAGTCACTGACGCTGTGGGGATGCTAAAACTGTCCCCATATGATCAAATCCACCTTCCCCCCTGATTTTCTTTTACAACTTGAGTACTGCCTACACCTGTTCTATTACCTGTAACTACTATTCCATGTACTATCAGCTCAATGTAGTGTTAACTTCCTTGAACAATGACCATGTCATCCAGCGTTAGCCACACTAGCTGAAGTCCTATTCTATAACCCTCTACCCCTCTACCTTTCCTTTCCTACCCTTGAACAAGTGCACACTTTGGATGGCAGAAGGGCAGCGAATGGCCACACACAAGTGTGAATGATCAAATTAATTTGCATTTGAAGTCCCGCATTGGAATGGGTGTAATCAGCGAGTGTAGGGCACATTTGATCAGTGAGAAAGCTCCTGGTGCAAGACGTGTCCTCACCCTGTGCTCTCTCCAACACAGGCGCTCCACTTTGGTCATCACCACCAAAATCTTCTGGGGAGGAAAGTATGTACTGGAGTCTTCCACCCTTTACTGGCACCCTTACAGACACACACACACACGCACGCACGCACGCACGCACACACACACACACACACACACACACACACACACACACACACTCTTGAGTTACAAGAGTGATGACAGGAGAATGTAATAATACAGTGGGATTGGGACACAATAGAAAACACTTGACAGGACAGGACCTCACAGGTTCACTCCTGTCTCACCCCTGCCTGTGTGTGTGTGTGTGTGTGTGTGTGTGTGTGTGTGTGTGTGTGTGTGTGTGTGTGTGTGTGTGTGTGTGTGTGTGTGTGTGTGTGTGTGGTGTGTGTGTGTGTGTGTGTGTGTGTGTGTGCTTGCCTGTGTGTATGTGTGACGGCGCAACCTTTGATGAGGTCTCACAGCAGGCAGAGAGTCAGCAGAGCTTACAGCTTGAATTATTTACTGGTAGAGGAGAGAGTGTTTATGGGGTCCATCCCTCCTATGAGGATGCCCTTCAGGACAACTTAAAGGTCCTGGCCCTGCGCTGACAGAAGGCATCATTAAATGTTCATATGTCAAGTACTGTACATTTCAACATTCAAACCGTCAATATGGATCAAAGCAATGAAGGAAAGGGCTATGTTCAGAATTGCAGGCTACAGTATTTATTACATAGGCTAAGGACAGAACCACTAGGCAGAGAGACAGAGGAGCAGGTTGAGAACCACTGTATTGACATTAATAATCAAGACAATCTGTCATTGAAACTGCCACACTGAATATTGGCATACATAAACCGACGATGATGTACTGCAATACACAAGACTAATAAGAGTGCTATCGTTTCTCTGTCTTTGGTCACCATACTACAGTATTGTATCAACATCCGCCTGACTGGTACACAGTTACTGTATTTGCTATTATACAAGTAGAATATGTAACGAACATGACTTATTTTATTACAAAATGGATGCATCCTTGCAACGGTATATAGACAACCAACCAAACTTGAAACATTTCCTTTTTAATTCATATTTCTATAGATTTTACATTTGAATAACCCTAACCCTGACCCTAAAAAACAAAACAATAGCACATATAGTGCTATAATAATAGCATACTGCTGCTGTTAATGGTAAGAGGAATTGTTGAACATCATATTTACATTCTGAGAAGGGTATCTGCTATTTGCTTTCCAGAGCAGAAACAGAACGAGGGTTGTCCAGAAAACATATTATTGAAGGTAAGTCATTTTCAGTAATTTTTTACAGACTTGGTCATTTGATTATAATGTTGACATACAATGTTGATATGTTACTTTCTCAAGGTAAAGTACCGTATATCAATATCGGCTAATCATCATTGGTTCTAATATTAGAGTAATAATAATATAAGAAATTAGGTAAATCAAGGAAGGACATTTGTGACACATTCTAGTGTTTTGGTCTGCATGTCGGCAACTAATCAAAATGTTCAGACTTTTATTTTGAAACATGGAACTACGTTCACAACACAAACTCGCTAGTCAAGCCAAAATACTGCAATGTAGTGGATTCGTTGAGTAATCCCCACTGCTACCTAGTTAACTATAACACTACTTTACATTGTCAGCAGGCTCACAAAACAAACTGTGTTAGTTGACTCGTGATGTGTCATTGATTTTCAACAAAGCAGAAACGTATTCACATTTCTCGAAAGAAAAGTCTGAACATTACATCGGATGCTGATATGCAGACCCAAACACTAGAACATGTCACATTTCGTATTCATGATATTGTGAATGTTTATTTGTCCTGGCACTGTGTTGGATGAGGTGTGGTCTACATTTCATCATGTATACAATCCACTTGTTGGCGTGAAGTGGGAGTGATAGTGACATGTGATCAACAAGGAAGGAAGTGTCCACCTCACATCTTTCCTACCTAGAAAGTGATAGATTGTATCGATGATGAAATGTAGACTACAGTTGTGGCACTGATTAATTGTTGTCAACATGTCATTGTCAGTGGCAACATTTTTGTTGAGTTTTCATACAGCAAATGTGTTGAGATGAGTCCAGCAGTCCATGTTTTTGGGGGGGTTTTGGCGGGGGGAGGGGGCTTATCTACTGTACTAGACTGGTAAAGATAGGCACAAAATGTTCCACTTTAAAGGTGCAATCTGTAATTCAAACAGAAATGTATGTATGTATGAATTTCTATGAAACACTCAATTTCATAGGCAGAGCTATGGACTGACCACCCATGTCATCAAAATTATCATTTTAACTACTTGTTTTGTGTCTTGAGCTATACAGTGTTTGTTTACAATTCCATAAACAAGCTTATATTTTGGGTTCTGATGGGGTAAGACAGTTGAACTAAGCTCCGGCATTTTATATTCTTCAAGAATCAATGGCTAAATATCGAATTCATTTGAAAGTCAAAACATGGGTGTACCGATTGCAAATTGCCTTTTTAATTGTCTCCACATATAATGCAGGTCTAAGGGCATCACTGGAAAGACTTCAACTAGAGTATGTGGATGTGGTTTTTGCTAACAGACCGGACCCCAACACACCCATGGAAGGTAGGTTATCAGAATGATTATCCGGTCATTTTTGTCAGCTGTAGGTTGACATATGACCGTAAACTGAGTGTCTTGCATCAAGTGGTGTCCCAGTGCACTGGAATGGCTCTTGGTTCCAGCTCACGCCTAGTTTACAAAGGCTTGTTCTGCACTTGTGCATGGTGACAACATGATCATGGAGGTGGAGGAAGACATGCATGAGACGGTCTCCACTTACTATGATGTTACGCTTTGTCGATCTGCTGTCAACTACCGTACAAGGCACAGCTTATCGAGAGTAACCTATCCAATTCGACATGGACATGCTAGAGCAGGGGTCCCCAAACTACGGCACACAGGCCATATTTCTAGCCGCCTCCAGCTCTCAACAAAACTCTGACGGTCGTATTTTCTACGGTGGATTTCTGTCATTTCTAACTGCAATTGCGGCATTGCGCCGACGTGGTGGCGGGGGCGCTGTTTCACAAATAAGTTAGCTTTCGTGTTTGCTAGCGAAATAGCTGATAGTTGATGTTAACTGCTCAAGGAGAATACATATTTGAAAGTACAGAATGCCTGAGAGCCTTATATTGTATTATATTACATTACATTTTGAATGGTCATCTGGTGCCTAAATTCACCAGAATGCAAGAAATTAAGTGTTTGATGCTCGTTTAATTAAGGACCCCCAGACAGCCCTGCTTCATGGGTCCCCCCGTGTATGATGAGAGTCCTCCCTCATGTATCAGACTGTAAAACTGATTATATTTTATTGACATATCACTATAGGTATAAATTCCATCCAAATTCAACTGTTTAGACTTTGTTTGCATCCACCAGTGCTCTCCTGCGCGCAATTGCTTTGCGCAACCGCCTCCATTTCACACCGTTCCACTCCGCTCCATATTATTTTATGTTAGAGACCGACCCAGGCCCCCCATCACAGAAAGGAAAAATGATGTGGCCCTCACAGAAAAAAGTTTGGGGACCCCGGTTACAGCTATGGTAGTATGTACCTGTGATTGTTTGAGTTATTAGTGGAACAAAGCACTGAATTAACTCAGTGATTGTGAACTCTAGCACTAGTTTTGTGAACTAGCCAGTTAATGCTCTCCATTGACATGCTGGAAATGCTATATATATATATATATATATATATATATATATATATATATATATATATATATATATATATATATATATATATATATAAATATATATACGTATATACACTGAACAACAAAAATCTAAATGCAACACTTTTGCTCCAATTTGTTTTTTTAAATCAAAGACGTAACACTTTTTCTATGTACACAAAAGGCCTATTACTCTCAAATTGTGTTCACAAATTTGTTTACATCTGTGTTAGTGAGCACTTCTCCTTTTAGTGCAGCAGATTAATGAAATAATCGTTCGCTTGGTGATACAAGCACCAAATTTGGCACACAAGTGCTTTGGGACCTACTCTCTCAGAAAAGTACGGTTTCCACTTGAAAAAACAAAATGGCCACCATTTTTCAAGATGGCCGCCATTCGAAATGGATTCAAACAACGTTTTTGAATGAATAATCCTATTTTGATGGCCTATACATTGAAATATATTGTAGCGAACGGGAATCTTCTAGTGTAACTCGCCCCATGTGGGAGTCGAACCCCGACCTCCCACATAACCGACGGCCGCGCTAACCATTAGACCAAGAGAGTTAACTCCCTTGGAGGAGCTGTTAACGGGGCCTCATACAGGATCGTTACACTATCCTCACCGTTCGGGAGAGCGTGCCCTCACGCTTCACTATGTCAAGTCCATCACGTGGACACGCCTCTCCGATGGCCTTCCTTCCATCCCACTTCTGACACCAGTGTAGCGAACGGGAATCTTCTAGTGTAACTCGCCCCATGCGGGAGTCGAACCCCGACCTCCCACATAACCGACGGCCGCGCTAACCATTAGACCAAGAGAGTTAACTCCCTTGGAGGAGCTGTTAATGGGGCCTCATACAGGATCGTTACAATATGTTTTTGAGTGTGAGAAATCCAATTCTGCATTTAGAATATCAAAATGATTGAATATTATGGTGATAAAATGGGAATTAAACTAAAAACACTCTCTTGGTGTTGTTTCCGATACGCAAAATACGCATATTGCATTTAAGCAGTGCTACAAATTTATTTTATTTTATCATTTTAAAAAGGACACAAAATAACCAGAATGATTGAGCAATTTCCTAAAAGATGCATTAAAGACATTAGTTTCACTTTTGGCTATTGAACCTGTAAGCTACTTGTAGGCAAGGCCACGTAGAGGCTGTCTTTGTCTCCCCCAATGTTTTTTTTGTTTTGTATTTTGTATTTTGTATTTTTTTTTTGTGTATTTTTTAAATTTTTACATTTATACTGTAGTTAGCGGAAACACAGAAAACATGTCCAAGCATAGGCTGCATTGTACAATTCTGAGCAAAACATGGCTGGCAATCATGGCTGTTTCTTCTTTTAGTCCTCACATTCACAGGCACACAACTGGGTACACTTCAGGCCGAATCGATAACATTTGCATCGTCCTCTGCATTCAGTCTTGCAGCCGCATTTCGTCAACTGCTCACACGTCTGAACAATCGGTGGAAGGGTTGTCCAGACCACTTGCCAGACCTCACCATCTTTTTTCCAGCCCCAGTTGGCAGGGCTTTCAATTTGCATTTTGCACACTGTTGCCTGGCCCCATATGCAGGCAGCTTGGAAGGCAGACCGTTTCACATGCTGAACGAGGGATGCGCTTGTCGGTGGAATGGCATCATAAGACCTTTGCTTCCGCGCAAATAATTCTAGTCTTGCCTCATCAACCTTGCCTGTAGTGCTCTGCTTGTCATACATGGTGATGACAAACTTCTCAAGGATGTTGAGGTCTGCATCTTCTATGATAGGTGGGTACTGACTGAGCTTTTTGAAGACAGGGCTCACTTCAGGGCAAACCTCCCATGCTTGTCATGCCGTTTTTTTTGCCTTTGCCACGAAAAGCTGACACAACATCACAGCCAGTGAAGGCGTGAAAGAACAGCATGCCACTGGATTTCTCTGGGCCAAGAGAAAGCACCATGTCATGGATAGGCAACCACTTAATGGACTGACCTTGGCCAAATTCTACCCAAAGCCTTACTAAGCCTGCATCCTGAAGAGTCGCAAAAACATTGACTGCAACAACAAGAATATCTGTGTCGCATGCCTTGATCAACACAGACTTCATCTGTTGCTTGGCTGCATGAAGAGTATGTATGAAGATTCTGGAGTCAGCTTCCTCATGGTTACATGGACTTAAGCCTTCAAGGCTGATGGGCTTGTTTGATAGAGCCTGCTCCCCTATGGTCACAACTATGACATTGTTGGGACACAGGGTCACTATCTTGTCGGCTAGGAACATGAAGAGCTCAGTCTTGTTGTTGCTGTCTCGCAGGAAGCTTTTCCAGTTGGGTGGCAGTTTGTTTTTGTCTGTCACTCTTCGTCGACCTCCCATACCTCTGTTTGACCTAGTTTCAGCCTTCAGGCTTGAAGTCCAGTAGACATCAAAAGTGATATCTGTTCGCTCATACTTTGATGAGTAGGTCTGGATTTTTGGAACTACATCCTGGACAGCATATTCCTCAAAGGTCTTTGATGTTGTAGGAGACAATGAATGCACAAGAGAGGAACCATCAATGATAATGGCATCACATTCTGGTTGTTTGTCAGGAGGAGAAATGGTAGCTTCCAGAATTTTTGAAAGCTGAGACTTCTGGCCAGAGTGGAGTTTCCCTGTGTCACTCAGTGCAGCAGGGAAAGGTTGATTCTCATGCTTAAAGAACTCAAGCAGGTCACACTCTCGTAATTGGCACGATATAAAAAGCTGCGAGAACAGACGACAGTCATCTTTGAGTACCTGCTTCTTCATGTCACTGGAAGCTGCAGCTGCCTCTTGGCGAAAGAAGTCGGCTTTGTTCTTTTTAATGGGCTTATAGAAGGAACCCTCATCCCCCAGACCATTGAAAAAGTCTCTGAAGGCAGCTTGACCTTTCTCAAAGTGAGTTCTTACAAGCTCAGCAGCACTGGGATGTGCGATGGTTTTTGTGTCCAATGTGAGCAGATCTTTGGACTCTTCCTGGAAAGGATTGCCCAGATCCTTCATCACATCAAACAACTTTTGGACCTTGTCAGTGAAGGACTTCTGAGACTGACTGGTCTGCTCATGATGCCTGACATCTTTGTTTGCTTCTTTGACTTGAGATGCCAACTCATACTGGTTGACTAACTGGCTAACTTCTGGTCCAGACACCATCCACCGCCTCAGTGCAGATGGATCCTCTGTAAGGCCAATGGCACCACCATCACCTTTAACAACTGCATTGGCCTGCTCGTGAGCTTGGTCAATGGGTAAGCCTGAGAACTCCCTGTGAGTCTTGTGGACCACAAACTTTCCAAGCTGAAATTCATGGAAAACCTGAGGATGAGTTTGCTCCAAAGACGCCATGTCTCTGAGGTGGATGGGGAGCCATCGAGCATAGTTCACATTGTTGTTTGCAAAGAAGAATGGAATTAGAGCAGACAGTGCTTGACAATACAAGTTGAAGTTAGCTTCTCTGAAAGATCTGACCAAAGAGAAAACCACCAATTCCATTGACAACACAAGCTCCCAGAATTGAAACTGGGGGCTCTCCTCCCTGCGTTTCTCACACCAGTCACTGAAATTCAGGGCTCCTTCATTCTCCTCTGCACAATGGTACTCATATGCTTCCTTTCGGAGCATGTAGAGACAACATGCTGTAACTTGGTGCATTAGGCGTGTTCTTGTGACACTTGAGGCAGAAAGAAAGGAGTCAGCTTTTCCAGAAGAAGCTATCCCAGCCTCCACAAGAGCACCTGTCCACCCACTACTCTGAAGCAGGGTCCCCAGTGATCTGAATGCAGCCATCTCTATGTGGAGTCCACCAAACATTACAACAAATTTGTCCTCGCCATAGGCTACAGGTCAGGCCAGTGCCACTGGACTTGTTTGGCAAGAGCATAAATAGGCTGGTCTGCAGTTATCACGGGAACCTGGTTTGGGTTGAGGTGTGGAATAGCATCCCTGACTTTGTTCATGGAATGCCTCACTGTGGCAACAGAATGTGCCTCATCACGAAGAAGGGGCAAGAGTGAGGTAATGCCCACTTCAAATTCAAGACCTCGCTTCTTCTCTGCATGGTGGACTGAACCCCATGGTGAGTTTCACAGCAGTGATGTCGACAGATGGTTGACCACATCATCTCAATTAATGGTGATGAATGCTGCCCTTCAATTTAATGCAATATCTGTGATCAGACAGCTTCCAAAAACGCTTATTTTGAGTTACGTAATAGCCACCATCTTGAAAACTGGTGGGCCATATTGGAATTTAATTAACACAATTGAGTTCCAGTAAGGATACATTCATTTTGATGTTTGGACCATTAACCCATTTCTGTTCATTCAAGTTCTACTCCAAAAAACGTTATTTTGCATCTGATGAGGCGGCCATCTTGAAAAGTGGCAGCCATCTTGGATTTTCAGCTGGAAACCGTACTTTTCTTAGAAAGTACATCCTGGACATCATTTGTGCCAAATTTGGTGCTTGTATCACCAAGTGAACGATTCTTATGAAATATTGATTTAATCTGCTGCACTATTTGCCAAGACGCTCCCTCAAAACTTGTGACATCTGTGGCATTGTGCTGTGTAATAAAACTGCACAATTTAGAGTGACCTTTTATTGTGACCAGCCTAAGGCACATCTGTGCAATAATGATGGTGTCTAATCAGCATCTGGATATGCCATACCTGTCAGGTGGATGGATTATTATAAGGAGAAGTGCTCACTAACAGAGATTTAAACGAATTTGTGAACATAATTTGAGAGAAATAGGCCTTTTGTGGACATAGAAAAAGTCTTAGGTCTTTGATTTCAACTCGTGAAAAATTGGCAACAAAATGTTTTATATTTGTGTTCAATTTATATATAAATGTATAGCTCTAGAAAACAATTAAGAGACCACTGCAACATTATCAGTTTCTCTGGTTTTACTATTTATAGGTATGTGTTTGAGTAAAATGAAAATTTTTGTTCAACTGCTGACAACATTTTTATTTAGCAATAATTTATTATTGAATTTATTTGAAATAAATGATTTGCTGAAAATTCAACTGGTAAACATTTTTTACAAAGTAACAGTGTTTTCAGACCTCAAATAATTCAATCAGCTTGGCTTTAAATAGCTTGTCCATTGTACCATCCATCTCCCTCTTGGTCACATTCCAGAGGTTTTCAATGGGGTTCAGGTCTGGAGATTGGGCTGGCCATGACAGGGTCTTGATCTGTCAATCACACCTTGATTGATCTGGATGTGTGGCATGGAGCATTTGTCCTGCTAGAAAAAAAACAATCCTCAGAATTGGGGAACATCGTCAGAACAGAAGGAGGCAATTTTTCTTCCAGGACAACCTTCTACTATTGTTTTATTCCAATTACTTATGTGGTACAACTATCACTGTTTTTTCCATCCAGTTGGTCCTATTGCAAGAGGATTGTGATGACCACAGAAGTGTTTTTTATACTTTTCCTTGTTAAATAAGATCCAGTTCAGGTGATCACCTAATCAGTACCTCACTGAGTAGAATGACGTGTGCCTGTGTTGGAATTCATCAGACACTGGAATGGAATGGCTGCCATACATGTAGGGATGCTCATTTAAGAAATATGTGGAGAGGTCTCTTAATTTTTCCCAGAGCTGTATATATACACTACCGATCAAAAGTTTTAGAATGCCTACATTTTTCCACTTTCTATTAAAATGTTGCTAAAATGCAAAAATCATCAACAAATCGCTCAAATCACTGAGGAGTTTGTCAGGATCAAGAGAAAGCTATTAACGTGCTGAGTTGGTAGTGACAACCTGATCCACACAGTGTGTAACTGATTCCTATGCAAATCAGAGAACCTATCAAAACAATGATTCATTCCAAAATGACATGAACTATTATCCTTGCATTAAGATGGTCTCAGTTCAACTTATTGAGTGATTTGTTGATTACATTTATTACATTTTTTTCAATAAAAACGGGAAAAATTTAGGTGTTCTAAAACTTTTGACCGGTAGTGTTTGTATACATCCATCATCAATATGAGGAATAACTTTAAACAACTGGTCACTATGACATGGAAGTAACATTGTCATAAGAATTTGATCTGTTGTTAGTTGTGTTATGTCCATTGATGACCACTGACGTCAGATTGCAGACTTGTGTTGTGACTGGGGTAGCTGAATACAGTACCAGCTCATAACAGATCTTCAAATAATGTGAATATGACTTCAACCATAATCATGTATGTTTAAGCACTCTGCAATGCATGGATGTGGCACTGATAGATTATGCTCTGCTTTAAAAATTAAGGTTGCATTTTTACCTTAATTGGATTCTAAGCCTAAGCATATCGTTTGGGTATATACTGGATTTAGAGTTGGAACACAATGATAGCTCAGTATACAGTAAATGCTCTTGATTACCGGACTATACCATTATTACTCATTGAGTTTCAACGTAGAGTAGGAGCTTGGATGAAACGTGAAACGTAGAGTAGGAGCTTGAAACATAGAGTAGGAGCTTGGATGATACCAACATTTCAATTTTTGTTACCAATTGAAATGGTTAATAAAGCTTTGAGAACATTGAATGCATGATGGCAGGGTTGGAGGTTTCTGGAGGAGCTCTTGTTCAACCTCTGGTATAATTTACAAGTATACCACCAGAAGTCATTTCATTCACAGACTGGTCAAGCCTCTTCATAATCTTTTTGTTTTTCATCACCAGGAGACCCATTTCACAACTCAAAGTCCAGAACATTCATCATAGAAGGTACATGGTACCCTCAGTGAACAAGTATTCACCACCTCTCCCCCCCCAAAAAAGCATTTTATAGCAGGGTCTTGGTAGAATTAGTCTTCCTGCTCTTTCCCTATTGTGGGAAAATCCCTGCGATTCATAAAATGCTGGACTGTTCCTAGTGGTAGCAGTGGAAGGTGGAGTGCTGTACTGTAGATTGAGTGGTTGATTGAGTTGTGGATCTGTTAATACACCTTGCAAGTACATTTTGGAGAAGGTCGCTGAATTGAACAAACCCTTCATTCATTGTATTCTTTTTGGGGCAATTATTTCTACTATACTTTATTCCATTTTCACTTCAGGCTATTCAGATATTTCAAATGTTCCTTTCTTTCTTTCTCCATCTGTTTATCAGCATAACTCCAAATGTGTTTTTCCGGGTAAAGGAACTCATTGGTCTAATGTTGGCAGTTTCAGAGCCATTTGTCGTCAAGAGATGCCATTTTCCCTTTTTGTTAGGGGATGGCAGATAGATAGCCCAATAGCCCATCATTTGGTTGCAATTTGCAAATAAGGCTCTCTCTCTCTCTCTCTCTCTCTGTTCCGAGATTAATAGGATTACGTAGAGCTCAATACCATGTTAGAAAAGTGAAACTGGTCAACACATGTGTGTATATTTACTCAACATATGAGAGCAATAGTGGTCCATGGCTACATGCAGTGACCCCCTCACCACCACAGCTCTACGCCAATCACTCATCACTACCTGATTCCGGATGGTTCGGTTCAATTTATTTTGCAAGATGATCCGCTGCCAGTGTGACCACTGTCTTGATTGCAGTGTGTTTCCCCCTCCAGAGCATGTCTCACTCCTCCTCAACAAGTGCAACCCCCCCCCCCCCCCTTCTCTTTCTTGATGATAATTATGAAGCACGGCATGTGAATTCAACACTGAAGCCATTACATTGAAGGTCTGTTATCAGTGTGGGTGCTCGAGGTAGAAGAACAAGGCAAACTGTACAGTATTTGTTTTTCATTTCAGATCAGTATTTTCCTATGGGACATTTTACACATGTTCATGTGTTAAGAGCATGTTTCCAATTGAATGTCAATATACTTAGTATAATGCAATACATTTGCAATAGACTTGCTGAAGATTAACAACAGATGTGTAGCTTTGGTTGATTTAGAATCACAGTCTTGTGATGAGTGCTGTCGTCCTCATAAAGCCCAGATAAAACGCTTGAGCCACGAGGATGTTCTCTTGGTTTAACACTAGAACAGCCGTGAGATAAGCCGTGTGTGTAATGTAAAGAAACATTTTATATCTTTGCAAAATGTCAAATTTCAGGACCCTCCTTTCATGACTTTTCCTAGATATGTGAGTTCTACCAGCCAGTATCCTTACATTTTCAAAATCACATCAGGATAAGCTAGTACTATAAAGCTATTTTGCCGTTTTTCTGTGTAGGAAGCAGGCTAATTTACAAGCAGCCAACTAGTGGTCGTTGTGTGTAAATAGCAGCTTGAGCTCCGCTCTCACTCGGCTCTTTTAGTAGGTAAAAAGGCACGGCTGTTCTATGATTCATGTCTGGATCGTCTACTTCTAACAGGTTTGGAGCATGAGATCCCGTCTCAGATAATTAGTCCCTGATTAAACAGGAGAAATTAAGAGGCAGGAGAAGTTATATTGTTATGTGTTAGGTGTTCAATTAGGTATCTACAGTTGGCTGACATTTGCTGTTGGATGCTGTAACCTTTAATAGGCTTGTGTTTCTCTGGGAATATAGCAGAAAAAGGTGTGTTCAGTTCTTCTCTTTGCAGTCATAAAGGCTCCAGACTCTTTAAATGTCAATACATTATTTCAGTACATGAACATTTCACTTATTAACTCATTGTAAGTTAATTTGTTTTAATAAAGATGACACCAAAACATTTATGTTTTAACCATGTGGGCTGGCTGTGGGCGGGGCGGCTGTGGTGCAGGAGGTAGAGCCGGCGTCTAATAATCGCAATGTCGGCAGATCGGTGGTTCGAACCCCGGCTGGCCACATGTCGAGGTGTCCTTGGGCAAGACGCTTAACCCCAAATTGCTCCCAGTGAGTGGGCCAGCGTTATGCATGGTAGCTTCCCGCCATTGGTGCGTGAATGTGTGTGTGAATGGGTGTGTGAATGAGAGGCCATTGTAAAGCACTTTGGAACAAGGCGCTATATAAGTCAGTCCATTTAACATTTTTATAACCATTAATGCTTATTACACTTCAATAGACTTGAATTAGCAAAGCGATTTCTGCATGTTAACCAGATTCTGAAAAAAGCTTTCACATGTTCCAAATGCTAAAGTATCTAGCGTTGACACCTTTGGGTTATATTACTATCGTGAGCATCTAAATAATCGTGAATAAAATGCATAGTTCTGTATTATACTGTATACTGTGGACCTATCTTTGAATGGTTTGTTTTGATTGGCAGAGACTGTGCGGGCAATGACCCATGTGATCAATCAGGGGATGGCCATGTATTGGGGCACGTCACGGTGGAGCTCCATGGAAATTATGGTGAGTGTTTAAGCATGTTTGCAGTGTTGCCATGACAATGACACAAAAGCCTGTCTATGGGCTATAGGCTATGACAGATAACCAACCAACAGTGTCTGACATGACACTTTTCAAGAGTGTACAAACCCGTTTTTTCGTTTGATGAACTCCCTCCAAAATCAAAGTTTATCAGATAAACCTAAAGATGGTCTTTGTTGTTTCTTAACTTAAGTAACTTGTTTGAGATAGATATTAACTTCTGAGTTTTAAGACTATTTATTAAACAAAGGTACAGTTTACAAGAAGAGCTGATGCTGGAATGACATATGGGGCTTTTCCACTACGGTGCTGACCTGGTGCTGACCCGGGTCAGCCCGCTTCGTTCCCCTTTTCCATTCGTCGTTCCAGGTCGGTTCGGTCCCAGGTCAGCTCGCTTCTTTAGCTCCACATCGAGAGCAGGGTCTAAAATTTCATATCCGGGTCTCTTTGCCAGGCTGCGTGTGACGTGTGACGCTGCACACCGTTGATTGGTCAATGGAAAATCGTCATCCCATGTCCAATCCCATATTATTTCTTCACTAACCGCCATCTTGAAATACCACATTCACTCTAGGAAAATGTCACTACAGTTTCTGTAATAGCTTATTAATAAAGTTTCGGAAAATTATGCTGACCATTGTATTATCTTAGTTTAATGTCATTTCAATGAATCATATAACTTTTATTTACAACAAGCACAACACAAAAATCGCTATTATGCACCGGCTTTGTCCGTGAATAACACCGGCTGTGGAGGTGTTACAAACACAATACTCATTTGCTAACTTCACCATCTGTCTACGGTCATTTTGAGCCCTTAACCACCGCGCTGACACCCCGAGAAGTTATGCGTTTAACCGTAAACTCGATGAACCGGGAGTTCACCCGGCCGCTGCTGCTGTGCTGTCAAGCCATTTTCGCCGTTCACTCATGAGTCAAATGCCGGTTTTAACAGGGAATTCGCTCCGCGCTGTGTCCACGGTGATAGGAGTGGAGGATCGACTCCATTCAAAAACTTTTAAATTCCCTGGCTTCTCCTCTTTCCGGACACGTTTGAATTGTTATCCTAACCCCCGGTAAACCGAAGTTATTAACCCGCAAACGGCACCGTGTTTGTCTGTGAATAACACTGGCTGTGGAGGTGTTACAAACACAATACTCCTTTGCTAACTTCACCATCTGTCTACGGTCATTTTGAGCCCTTAACCACCGCGTTGACACCCCGAGAAGTTATGCTTTTAACCGTAAACTCGATGAACCGGGAGTTCACCCGGCCGCTGCTGCTGTGCTGTCAAGCCATTTTCGCCGTTCACTCATGAGTCAAATGCCGGTAGATTCGCGTCTTGTCGGCGTTTCCCGATGATGATACTACAGTTCATAAAGCAGACAAGTGAAGGCAGTGGTTTTAAGGGTTCAAAAAACATGACCTCTCTCTCTTTCTCTTTCTCTCCAAAAAAATCACGGCTGTTGCTGTGTACACCCGGAAGCTTTTTGCCAGGCTGCGTGTGACGCGTAACTCCGCCTACTATCGTCTACTCCTCCTACTAGTCCGGGTCGGTTTGTGTATAATGGAAAACCAGAACAGATCAAAAGTGACCCGACCTGACCTCGAACCGATCCGAACTGCACTAACACGGGACCCTGATGGAAAAGCACCAATAGAGAGCCTGCTGGAATGAGAGAGAGACCGGGGTCAGCCCCCTGGCTCCCCTATTTGTACACAATAATATGTAAATACAGTTTCAAATAATAGCCTATCACATTTTCTGTAGAGATGACCCAGGTGTGAAAACTAGGCAGACTTACATGATGTCACCTAGGTTATAGGTCAGGGGGGGGAGTCATAGATTACAAGAAACCATTTTGAGATGAGCAAATGGCTTTAACAAAGGGTGGTAAACCCTACCCTAGCCCCCCACAGTCAGGAGGATCCTTATAGCAAAAGGCAAACTATACAGTTTATACATTCTTATACAGTTTATATGGTTTATGTGTGTGTGTCTGTGCCAAAATATACTACATCTTCACAATATCTCCATATCCAAAGCCATCATTTGTAAAGATGTTCTAAAATGATGAAATTAGACGCTTTCTATTTTGAGGCAACTTGCTGGATCCACACAGTAGAAGGTGGGCAACATGAAGATTTTGAAATGAGCTAGCGCTGTAATGTTTCTTATACAGCCATAGGTACAGTAATGTTTCTTCTACAAGCATAGGTACATAGGTACAGTATTGTAATGTTTCTTCTACAAGAATAGGTACATAGGTACAGTATTGTAATGTTTCTTCTACAAGCATAGGTACAGTAATGTTTCTTCTACAAGCATAGGTACATAGGTACAGTATTGTAATGTTTCTTCTACAAGCATAGGTACAGTATAGGCACTTCCTAAGGAACCAAGATGACACCATGCATGGCAGCCGTGCTTCAGGCTCCCGAGCAACATTGCCGTTTTCTGCTTATTTTATTGTTATTTTGTGTTATTTTACCTCTAAAGTGGCTAGCTACCTCGGGTATAACAGAGCCTGTGTTGTGACTTTTTAAAAATCTTTCCTTATTGTGTTGTGCTGCAATGTCAGGAACCGAAGCCTAATAATGTTACTCTCTTACACTTGTGTAATGTGATGTAACAATAAAACTAAAAAATGAAACTTAAAGCTTAACACCAGTTATTCTGTCTCATGTGCTGTTCCTTGACCTGCAGGAGGCGTACTCAGTGGCACGGCAGTTCAACCTGATCCCACCTATCTGTGAGCAGGCAGAGTACCACATGTTCCAGAGGGAGAAGGTGGAGGTGCAGCTCCCTGAGCTTTTCCACAAGATAGGTGAGGGGAAGTCGTCTCTCCCTCTACAACCTGTTCTAAAATGACTAGACATTGTTTATTTTTAAACAATTCTGAAATGTGATTGCTGTTCATGTTTTTGTTTTTCACATACTATTTGCGGGTCTGGTGGACCCATTGCATTATTGTTTTTTTTTAAAGCAATACAGCCATAACAATTCATGTAAAAATACTTACGGGGGGTGGACGTGAGGTCACTGACCTGCCCCCGACCGGCTCTCCCGAACCTTTTAGTTTTTTGTTTAGTTCCAATTTCCACACTCACATTATACCTCCGGGTCCGTATGTAATGTAAATGTGTAGGGGGGGTGGGGGGGGGTGGGGTGCACAGTGGGTACTCAATGAAAATGAAGTTGTTTACATGTTCTTCACTGAAAATTAGCCAAGGCCAATGAGTCTCAGGTTAATAAAACTATTCATTCTATCATTTTTTTTTTAGTAAACATTGAAAATAGGTCCCACAGACCCGAACACCATACAAGGGTTAATGAAAAATGGCAATTTCAGTTTGGCGTAATTGTTTAGCTCCCTGTCTGAGGTTTAACAATATAAAATACAAAATAACATAAAGCAGGGAGCCCATCACTATCAAACCCTCTCTAGGTAGGTTAGATACAGAGTGACATAGCTAGTATAAAGCTATTTAGCAGTTTTTCTGTGTAGGAGGTAGGCTAATATACAAGCGGCCAACTAGTGGTCGTTGTGTGTAAGTAGCAGCTTTTCATTGTAAAGGGGGGGTCATTTGAGCCCCGAGGCGGCTCTTTTAGTAGGTAAAAAAGGCACGGCTGCTCTAGTGTTAAAAATGTCCCGCCGTAAAAGCGTCTCAACTTAAAGTGTCCCGTCTGAACTAACACAAGCTTCATTAAGAGAGACCAGGGGGCCGTTCCACTAACGTTGATTAGTATATCGGCGATTAAAATAAATCCTGCGATCAGGCAACTCGGGATTGGAATTCAAGCCTCAGGTGATTCCTCGAACGAGGATCAGGCTTGTGTCATGAGTGTTCACAGAACACCGGCTTAGAAATCCTCGATATGGGCGCGTGCACGCAGACATAAAGAGCCCCGAAGAGTCAAACTGTCGAAATGAAGATTGATCTTTATGAAGACGACAAATAAGATGTAAAATAGTGTAATACTGCCGCAATTAACAAGGCGAGGGAAATGGTTTGGCTAGAAATTGCTGACCGATTAAATGCGTAGGTCATACTAGCCCTAGTTATTGTTATATGTTCATATTTTAATAAATGAATATTTACTACTGTGGTAATATCAGCAGCAGGCTATAACCCGTCATATTGTCACGATGGGTGGTATTGACCGCTGCCGCATTATTTGTTCGTCCTTTTAAGACGGTGGTTCAAATCCCTCTTCAGACACACTTTTTATTGCATTTCGTTGTCTGAATCTAATCTAAAATCTCATCTAAAATATGGTAATAGTAAGTATATAGGCTATAAAATGATGGTGCAGGCTAATTTACAAGAACTGACACGATTACAATGGTGTTTGAAGCCTTTCTGAGTAAATTATGTTCTTCAACTGGACCCTGGATTTGGCATAGATTATGTTTTCTTATGATTACTGATGGATAGATGATTCACTTATTGTAAATCGATTTGCATGAAGGCTTCGGTTAAATGTAAAAAAAAAAGAAAAGAAACGTGAAGTTAAACCAAGTCTCAAACCCGCAGCCTTTGAAACTCTAGCTGGCTGAATTAACCACTGCACCAACCTATCACACAGTCAAACTATCTATTTATCTATCTCGTAAAAAGTGGGAACTAATATTTCCTAAAAGACACTTGACGGAACTGTCGTTCGGGATATAGTTTCCGCCTTTGAGACAATGTTGACTCACGTATTACCTAAACCAACCTCTAAACCTGCTCGCGACCAGAATAACTCAAAAGGACTGGTTGCATAGCGAATTATTTGAGCCACATTGATGGAATCGAACGCAAGATGAAATTATCGCCGATTAGAACATTATCGCCGATTAGAAGATAATCTCGCTTAGTGGAACGGGCCCCAGGAACACAGCGACCGTCTTTACCATCTCCATGTTGTTGTTATTGGTGCAGGTGTGGGTGCCATGACGTGGTCTCCGCTGGCGTGTGGGATCATCTCTGGGAAGTACGACAGTGGGGTACCCCCTTACTCACGAGCCTCACTAAAGGTAACACTTGGCCGACCATAACCACATTCTATGTGGGATTTCGTTGTCTCATAATTTTAAGTCCACTTGTTTTAGCCCTGCACACCCTTGTTGGCATTATACAGTATGTTGTTGTTGTTTTTGTTGTTGTTGTTGTTGTTGTTGTTGTTGATGAAGTTGTTGTTGTTGTTGTTGTTGTTGAGTTCCATCAGAATTGAAAGAGCCTAAGTCTGTTGGAAATTTGCCACCTCTGGCCATAGCGGCGAAATTCAGTTTGAAGTTCCAAACAACATCATCCTCCCTAAAAAGGATATAACTCCCTGAAATTAGCTGTTGTGTTTCAATTTTAAGAGGCAGCCATCAGAGGGAGAGTCGGTGGTTGCACTCCCCTAGGACACCCCTCCTCGCCAATTGTAAACAAACCCAACACTTCATGTCAGAAAGGTTTTTTTTTCGGGACCAAAACAGTGATCCCTACCGATTACACATGGTCAACATAAGTCATATAGAACCATTAGAAAGCTTGAATGTTACATGTTGAATGTTGCACCTAATTGATTTAAAATTGAGATTCTGAGCGTGTCAGCCAAGTGATTCTCGACTTGTTTTTTTTCTCTTGTAGTTCCATCCCCCAAGCACCAATACATTAATATAGCTTCTTCTGAACCCATGTCACACCAGGTCCGTATTGTAATACCAGATGTTGGAGAAGTCGACTCCATCTGTGCTGGAAAATGCCCTCTAGCTCTCCTCCCCAGTATTCCCCCATCAGAATCTTCTTAACAGATTGCCCTGAAATGAAGCAATCCGATGGCATGGATTCCCTATACATCACACAATCCAGTGGTGGAAATTAGCAAATTATGTCAACACCTATGTGCAATCGCTAAACGAACACCAGAAACAGAAGCCTGCGTTTTTGAGATAGCCAGAGGCTGGGATAAGTCTCTATGTCGTTCACTTACAGTACATATTAGCCAGCTGCTTGGGTAATTCGTTTTTTCCCAGGAAAAGTCAAGGTATCTGTGTTCCACGTGAGGGGAAGGGTTGTATTGGGTATATAGAGATTCCCTGCCTCATCCACTAGCCCACATGGATTAACAAGCATAGGATTGGTGTAAGATCCCATGGGTACACCCACCATGTGCTTTTAATTCCATAATGGCTAGCGGATACGTGAACACTTCAAGGAAAAGGCAGGAACATTGGGATGCAGGGTCTGAGTGCCGTAGTCCTAAATCTGTGTGCTGTGTGGCGCGGGATTCTGGGAACCGTAGTCCTGAACAGGGTGTGCTGTGTGGCGTGGGATTCTGGGAACCGTAGTCCTGAACAGGGTGTGCTGTGGGATTCTGGGAACCGTAGTCCTGAACAGGGTGTGCTGTGGGATTCTGGGAGCTGCAGTCCTGAACAGGGTGTGCTGTGGGATTCTGGGAACTGTAGTCCTGAGCGAGGTGTGCTGTGTGTCCGTGGCAGGGTTACCAGTGGATGAAGGACAAGATCCTGAGCGAGGAGGGGCGTCGTCAGCAGGCGAAGCTGAAAGAGCTGCAGGCCATCGCCGAGCGGCTGGGCTGCACTCTGCCCCAGCTTGCCATCGGTAACGGAAAAAACGGCCCTGCCGCTCTCTCTTTTTCTGTCTGTCTGTCCGTCCGTCCGTCAGGTCTGCCTGTGACTACGTTTTTCCCTTTAGTTTCAATGTTTGTTTGTCTGCCCGGTTAGAACTGTTTGAACATCTGATGATCAAATGTTTCATTTGGAAATGTCACATTGCTTGAACATGTGTTTCGGCTCCCCTGAAGTCATTGGGTTTAGTACCCTGTATGAAAGAGCACATTTTCATAATAACACAACTGCTTCAGATGAAGACACACACACGCACACACACACACACACACACACACACACACACACACACACACACACACACACACACACACACACACACACACACACACACACACACACACACACACAAACAAATACATACACTGACACAGATTGTTTCATCAGCCCTGGGTTTTCCACTGTTGGAAGATCCACGTCCAAATCCCTATGGAGTCACATCTTGTCCTTGGCACATCTCAAGAGTGCAAGCACAGATGGGTCCATTGACCTCTCTCTCTCTCTCTCTCTCTCTCTCTCTCTCTCTCTCTCTCTCTCTCTCTCTCTCTCTCTCTCTCTCTCTCTCTCTCTCTCTCTCTCTCTGTCCCTTGTTCTCTCTCTACATACTGTACATACTGTACGTATTAAGCTCCCATATCAACCTCTCCCCTGACGCTATCAGTGCTGAATTGTGTACCTACTTCCTCACATAGACACACGCACATAAACACACGCACGCACGCACGCACGCACACACACACACACACACACACACACACACACACACACACACACACACACACACACACACAGCGTTGTTGTGTGTATCCCTATAGTTTCTTTTATGAGCCTGTGGTATTTCCTCCCTCCTTTAGCGTGGTGTCTGCGGAACGAAGGGGTGAGCTCTGTTTTGCTGGGGGCTTCCAGTGGGGAGCAACTGAGGGAGAACCTAGCAGCAATACAGGTGAACACACACACACACACACACAAATTGGAATATTCAAAATACTCTACAAAGTCTCATAGTATCAACTCTTACATAACTTGGTATTTATTATATCTATCCCATATGACTGTGTCATCCGTTTGATAGTATACAGTTTATTTGTTTTTTTTCCTAACCCTTGAATGAAAAACATCAAGCTGATGGCCATAGCTTGTCACCTTTCACTTGTAAGGCTTTGACTTGACAAGCTTCATAAGGTCAGTGCAAAGGGTAATTGAATACAGTAGCTTCTAGTGATGCCTTAAGGTTAGAGAACAGAACATCTGCCTTATTTGGTTTTCAGGACATTTGATGTTTCTGTGTTTTAAATAAGCTTTCATATTCATGTATGCCTTTCATATTATATGATTGTCTTTTCCTTTAAAGGTCCAACATGTACAATGTCTTACAGTGACCTTATCAAGGTGATTTAGCACTATTTTAAAGATAAAGTTTACATACTAAATCTACATACATTTTAGTTGTGACAAACTTCGGTGTCACAATGCACATTTTAGACTAGCTAAAATAATTTCTTCATTTGTTATTATTATTATTATTATTGTTATTATTATTATTATGCCTTTTCTTTTCAACAAACATTTTAATCATTATCATAATTATCTTGATTGTATTTTGTATTAAATTACTTAATTGCTCAAATGTAGGATTTTCTCCAGCACCTGTTAAAGCATCCACTGGAGGGGGCATGTCACTTGCAAATGTTTGTTTTCAACTGGAGTACAGTATCTAATATCCCGATATCACTTGCAGAGTTTCTGATTGACAGGTGGTAGCTTGTGTTAAATCGATGGCATGGTATATTATTATTATTATTATTATTATTATTATTATTATTATTATTATTATTATTATTATTATTATTTCTGACAATTCTGCAGACTGTGGACTTGAGAAACTCCAAAAAAGATCCCTGTCTACCATTTGAAAACAATTCTTTTTTTTGCATTAGCATTTCTTTGCATTTTAGCATAAAAGCTCAAAGCTATAGGAGCTGGAGAAGTGGTGGCACTGCGGTTCCTCTCACTGAGTTCTTCTCACTTCCATGCTTGATTGCTAGTCCAATCTTTCCACTGAGGTATATGACAGTAAACAATCTATACCGTGGGGAAAACGGTTATAAAATTGGGTTTTAATTGGGTTTTAATTCATCTGTCTTGAATTGTCCTGTAAGAAACTCTTTCCTCTACTCCCATCCAGCGAAGACATGCAGCCATTTTGTCAATAACACAAAAATAGACCTAACATAAACCTCCTCCATTGGTGGTTTAAATATAACTGTTAAAAACTCTTTAGACTAGGTATAACATTACTGGTGCAACAGACCTGAATTTAATCTAGGTTTAAATGGAAATTAAACTGAGATTAGCAAAGCTAAAAACTTCAGATTTAACCAGGATTAATTGTTAACTACATTTAAGATAGGTTTAAAGTTTGGTGCAACAGGATTAGTACATAAACCTTGATTTAATCCAGTTTAAATGTTAAACTATGTTGGCACAACCCAGCTCTATTATCCTATTTAGATGTGGATTGCAACCCTCTATTTTTAGCTTGATAGGGAAAACCCTTTCTCTTGGGTGAAGTGTGTGTGTGTGTGTGTGTGTGTGTGTGTGTGTGTGTGTGTGTGTGTGTGTCAGTGGCGGCTCCTGCCAAATCTCTCTGTGTTGCGTTGATGGTTAAGGTGACACGTTCAAGGGTAAATTCACCTAAATCAGCGGGCTTAAATAAATTGACTCTCACAGCCATTGGTATTCAGTTATCACATATTTTATTTTAGGTGCAGCAAATCCAGGATAAAGAGCAGTGGCACAGGGGCTGATAATGTGCAATGGATGGATAAAACTATTTACATACTACAAAATACAAAATATGGACGGCATACATACTGCTCACTTGTATTGAAATTTAGCTCGTCTCTCTTTCAAAGCAGCAAAACAATCAATGACCCTCTCATTAAAATCAGGCATCTTCCTGACTAGTTCCCTCTCCATTGAAAGCATGGCCAGTGCATTCAGGCGCTCCTGGCCCATTGTGTTTCGCAGGAAGTTCTTGATTCTCTTAAGGGTCGAGAAACACCTCTCAGCTTCAGCTGTTGTCATGGGAGTAGTAATTAGGATGTTCAACAGAGCTACAGTCTCAGAGAAAGTCTCCTGGAGGTTGTAACTGTGTAGAACCTGGTACAGTGCCAGTGCACCAGAGCAGCCCTTGAACTCAGCACTCTCATAGACAAGGGACAGCTCAGTCTTGAGCTTCACCTGGTTCAGCATGGGGTATGCCTTGACAGTGGTGTTCAGAGCCTCAACAGGGAATGCATGGCAGTGCTGTTGGAACATCTCTCCTTGGAGCAGCGTGGCACTCACAAGGTGGTTGGTGAAAGAAAACCTTTCTTTGGAGTGGGCCAGGATTGTGTCGCAGATCTGTCAAAAGTATGGGGTGTGAAAGAAAATGTGGAAATAAGCACTATAACCGCTGGCCTCGGCTCGCTAACCACAACACCAAGGGAGGAGCTGTTAACAGGCCCCGTACGGGAACGCTACACTAATAATAATTATTTCAGTATCATCAGTAGTAATACTTTTTCATTCTTAATATTGAAACAACACAAAATAAATAAATAAACATAATTTTCCATTCTTAATACTGAAACAACCGGGAGGGGGCGACATTACCTTTCTCTTCTTCAGTGAAAAGGCTGCCAAGTCTCTCCAGCAGTACAGTAGCGATCGAGTCGGCCGTTGCATTCAAGATGGGGATGAATTCAGAAAAACGTTCTTGGACAGCATGGTTCCTGTCTATGTATCTCAGCACAAGCACCAACTGAGTCTGTGTAGAAACATCCGTGGACTCATCTGCTTGGATTGCTACGAATCTGGCTAACTTCACTTCCTCCATAATCCGTTCCCTGATGACTGACAGCATACAATCCAACAGCTCGTTCTGCACAGTCTTTGACGTTCCCTTGAAGACTGTTGCTGTTTTCAAGTGTTCCTCAAACACTTCATCCATCGATGCCACCAAGTCCACCAGTCCACGAAAAATCCCTGGGTTGCCGGAACCCGAGTCATTTTCATTTTTCCCCCGCAAAGCTACCTCGAACACCCCACAAAACTTCACACACTCAATCAGACGGGAGAGAATATGTCGGTTTTTGTTCACCTCGTCGTTGTGACGACGCACAGCGACCCTGTAGCTCTCATCCAACTGTGTGGCAATGTCGACCCTCCCGAATGCTTGAAGCTTCATGCAACTAGCCATGTGTAGCTTTGACAGGTCATGTTTTTTTGCCTTTTCAGACAAATGGTGCATGTCTGTGACACCTGTACTTGTCCATGCGTCCGCACTCTGATGGAATAACATGCAGGGAAAGCAGAACAACGCATTTGTTACTTCACATCCCGCTAGCCATGTTTTCTTCTCATACCAACCCCTCGTAAATCCTCGGTTATACGATTTTCCAATTTTCCCTGCCTTTGTATAAACTTGCTTTATAATTAAATTTGGTCTGGGTGGTCCTAATTCCTTTACTGTTAATTTCTCCTGGTTGCTACGACAGCTGAACGGTGTTTCTTTTAAAGATTCAACCGAGTTGTTCAGAACATTACTAGCCGCCATAGCCATGGTGAAGCAGGTGAACGAACGTGATCTGAAATGTAGGTTAATTGGCTAGCTCGTCTAAAGCTACGCCGGCCGTATGACATGACGTAAGCACGTACGATTCTTTGTGCATGTCCCAAAACCCCATAGACAAATGACCGAATGGCCTGAAGTTACCAAAATAGATTTTACATGCAAGTCTACGAGAACAGCCTAGTGCAATTTCGAGTAGAGTGAAAGTTGCACTGAAAGGGGCGGGACTTGAAGCTGATTGGAACATACTCCACAGAACACTAGCTGATTGGACTATGATATACTCCACAGAACACTAGCTGATTGGACTATGATATTCAGAAGCAACACTGTCTAGAAGTCATAGAAAAAAAATCTCTCTCTTCTCCCTTTGGTGGGGCATTGTCCAATTGCCCCTAATGAACCAGCCTCCCCTGGTGTGTGTGTGTGTGTGTGTGTGTGTGTGTGTGTGTGTGTGTGTGTGTGTGCGTGCGTGCGTGCGTGCGTCCGTGCGTGTGTGTGTGTGTATTTGTTCATCATCTGCCCCACTTTACCCCACTTTTCGACAAGTTAATGTCGGTCTCTGGGGTTTCACAAAACATGTCATTTAAGTTTCTTGCTGAACATACTACTCTAAAGGCATTCGAGCATACCTAACCCTCTGTTCCAGTCCTTTCCTCAACGGGCTGTTTTTGTATCTGGCAACAGATTTTTGAACCAGTTCATCTGGCCTTGAGAGAGTTACAGCATGCTGGGAAATGCAAGATAATCTAATGCGGGGTACACACATAAGGATATTTTGGCCGGTTTTGGCACGATTCTTGGATGTCTGAAAACGACAGAAAACGAGAGAAAACGCCCGATTGTCAGATGGATCTTAACATTTTCCTATAACAAAATCCTGTGGTGTGAGGTGTGTTAACAGTCAATTCTCTTCAATTGTGCAATCAACTCTCAACTCTCAACCTGCTCGGAAAATGGGCGTGGGGAACGACAGATTCCGGACTCTAGAGTCTCGTTCCCCAAGCCAGAAATCTCGCGTGAACCCATCCTTTTAATATTGCCTTTAAATAACAAAATAATTAAATTAAGATTATATAATGATTAAAGCACTTTGAGCCGCAACGTTTGCAGGAAAAGCGCTATACAAATAAAGTTATTATTATCTTACGTAGTACCCTGACTAGTCAGCTCGCTTCCTGATTGGCGAGCAGGGTTGCCAGATGGGAATGACATTTTCCACCCTAACCACAGTCTAAAACCGCTAATTCCACCAAACAATCTGGCAACCCTATGATTTCTGGTCGGAAGTATTGAACGCATTTCACATTTACGATTGCCGGCCACGCCCATTTTCCGAGCAGGTTGCCGGGAGAGATTGACTCTTAACACACCTCACACCCCAGGATTCTGTTATAGGAAAATGTTAAGATCCATCTGATAACCGGGCGTTTTCTGTTGTTTTCAGACATCCGAAAATCGCTGAAATCGCAGAAAATCCGTATGTGTGTACCCCGCTTTAGAAGAATAATTCTCTAGAAGAATCGTGAGAAAATATCTGAGCAGCACAGTCTGGTTCAGTTTTACATGACGGTGTAAAACAGTGTTAAAATCATGAATGTAAGGAGGTATATATTGTCTCCATCATCTATGTGACCTTTGATTTTGACATGCGTTGTCTGTCTGTCAGTCTGCATTGTCACACCTTTAATCCAGTCTTTTCTATAGGTAACTGTTTTAACAGAGAAACATCCCCTTAAAGGTCTTCTACCTAAAGCGGGGTACACACATAAGGATTTTCAGCGATTTCAGCGATTTTCGGATGTCTGAAAACAACAGAAAACGCCCGGTTATCAGATGGATCTTAACATTTTCCTATAACAAAATCCTGGGGTGTGAGGTGTGTTAAGAGTCACTTCTCTTCAATTGTGCAATCAACTCTCCTGGCAACCTGCTCGGAAAATGGGCGTGGCCGGCAATCGTAAATGTGAAATGCGTTCAATACTTCCGACCAGAAATCATAGGGTTGCCAGATTGTTTGGTGGAATTAGCGGTTTTAGACTGTGGTTAGGGTGGAAAATGTCATTCCCATCTGGCAACCCTGCTCCCCAATCAAGAAGCGAGCTGACTTCTTCTTTTCGTTTTTCTGCACTTTATTTGCCCTGTCGCACATGGTTGTCTCGTACAGGTCAGTCAGGGTACTAGGTTAGATAATATTAACTTTATTTGTATAGCGCTTTTCCTGCAAACGTTGCGGCTCAAAGTGCTTTAAGCATTATATAATCTTAATTTAATTATTTTGTAATTTAAAGGCAATATTAAAAGGATGGGTTCACGCGAGATTTCTGGCTTGGGGAACGAGACTAGAGAGTCCGGAATCTGTCGTTCCCCACGCCCATTTTCCGAGCAGGTTGAGAGTTGAGAGTTGATTGCACAATTGAAGAGAATTGACTCTTAACACACCTCACACCACAGGATTTTGTTATAGGAAAATGTTAAGATCCATCTGACAATCGGGCGTTTTCTCTCGTTTTCTGTCGTTTTCAGACATCCAAAAATCGTGCCAAAACCGGCCAAAAACTCCTTATGTGTGTACCCCGGAACGCTTGATGTCCTGAACATAATTTACAAAAATATTTTACAAAAAAAGTATAGGGCTCTGAAGAGCGCCATCAAACTATAGTTTGTTGAGCTTCCAGTTCAAGTAAAACATTCCCCATTATTTGTTCCTATCTTATTGTTTTCAAATAGCTAATATAAGCATTGTGTAACATCTAGGCTTACAATTTTGCATATATTTTCTTTTCAAAATAATTTGCGTCTTTAAGTTTGCTATATCTAAGTTTCACTAAATCAGACTGTCCATAAATCATAAAAAAAGAGAAAAAAGAAAAGAGAACGTACAAGAAATTTAACGTACAAGTACAGTATGTGTTACACAACACATATATTAGCTATTTTGAAAAATTAATTGGGATTTTCGGTTCGAATCGGAACCATAACTACATTTTGACAAACAAAATGATTAGCTCCCCTATTATCATTATCTCTTAGCATAATGATGTAACACAGTATCAGCAGCAACGGTTATAGTGATGAAAGTAAAAGAAAAACAAGTTAATCTCAGGTGTCAAGTGGTGAGATGCCTCAACAGCCTAACGTACTGTAACCAAGTACGTACGTTGAATACTGTACGTTGCGTAACAAACCAAGTACTGTACGTTGCGTAACAAACCAAGGCCTGTACGTTGTGTAACAAACCAAGGCCTGTACGTTGTGTAACAAACCAAGGCCTGTACGTTGTGTAACAAACCAAGTACTGTACGTTGCGTAACAAACCAAGGCCTGTACGTTGTGTAACAAACCAAGGCCTGTACGTTGTGTAACAAACCAAGGCCTGTACGTTGTGTAACAAACCAAGTACTGTACGTTGCGTAACAAACCAAGGCCTGTACGTTGTGTAACAAACCAAGGCCTGTACGTTGTGTAACAAACCAAGGCCTGTACGTTGTGTAACAAACCAAGTCCTGTACGGTGTGTAACAAACCAAGTCCTGTACGTTGTGTAACAAATGTCACCGGTCTCCTCTCTCCCACAGGTTCTTCCAAAGTTATCATCCTCCATCTCGCATGAGATGGACAGTATCCTAGGCAACAAGCCCTACAGTAAAAAGGACTACAGAGATGGAAGGACCTAGAGACGGAAGGACCATTGAAGGGTGAAGCTCAACGTTTACCAACTGCTCTCTTAACGCCAGCTTCTTCTGAACGAGACACCAGGCATTATAAGAAATATATAGCCATTGAGGTTGGAAGCCCAATTATTTAAAAGAAAGGTATGTTCATCCAAACCCAGACAGAGGAAGACACAGGTAAACTAAAGATTCCACTGTCCCAGGATATGCTTTCACCAATGATTCACTTACACATTTGAAGCATGAAAGCACATTTAAATTCTGCTTGATGAAGGAAAAAACTCAAATGTATATTCATGTTTGCCTTGTGTAATGGAGGTGGTTGGATGACCACACTGGTGTGATGAGTGACCTGAAGACATCTGTTAGCTCCCTGAGGAAATGCCAATGCGTTAGCATAGCAAGTTTACACGTCCTCTCAGTGTTGAGATCTTGCCTTGGTCACACTGTGGCAGTGATGTGAATCGGTATTCCCATGGAGGGGGACGTCAAGGGGGGGAGGGAGAGAGTGTTACGGAGGTGGTTTGGTGACCACGCTCGCATGATGACTAAGCTCGCTTGAGACCTGAAGACGTGTAAGCTCCTGAGCTAATGTCTAGGCTTCAGCTTACGGAGTTGTGTGGATATCTTCCAAGGGGTATAGCCAGGTTTCAATCCCGCCATGCACTTGCATTTATTTCCTGCTTGCTCATCTTCTCACAGAAGGTCCTAAACTGCACTTAATTCCAAGTTAATTATAGGATCTTATCTAAAAAATAACTGAATTGCTTTTTGTCTTTTTGGGTCCACCAAGTTGAATCAAACTAGCACTTTAACTAGCTAATGCATGTCAAAAAAGAGTGAACAAGAGAACATTCTTGTGTTATATTACCAAAGCTGATAGTTTAATATGCATAGACAAAAGATAGAATGGACAAGATTCTGTATCTCATACAAAGTGTATGTAACCCAACATGATGGCACAGATGAAAGGAGCATTGCCAATGACACAATGTACATGGCTAGCCTTGTTGTGTTTGGGCATTGGAGCATACAGTAACTAAAGAGAGGAGACACTTCATATCTACCAAAACATGAGGGGCTAGGGATGCCACTATTTCATCTGTCACAATCTACACTGTTTGCTTCAAGTTCCAGCATCCACAATTTTTAGTTTTACATTTGCATTTGAAGATGTATTTTCTCTGTCGAAAATGAAACATTTCAATAATGCCTTTGAGACACAAGGCTAAAATCACATTGTATGGGTGAAAAAGATTACAACACTACTAGTGACCTAAACAAGCCATTTAAAAGATGATATCTGTCCTATCCTGCTATCTCAACAATTCCACAATCTTACACATACAGTACACTCCCCCTGCCTCTGTCTAAAAATGACCATGCTCTCAGCCATACTGTAATAGCTTCCCAGAGCACTCAGTGAGCAGACCCTTGCCTCAATAATGCTGTCACAACCTATAGTCAGTTAAGTGCTTCTTACTATTCAACCCTTTATTCCAGAAGACAGGCCCTCAGAGTTACTCGTGTGTGCTTTGCAGTGGTGTAACTGCACAGCAGTTTAAAAAAAATAAATAATAATAATGTTCCCAAATGTGAAACATTTAATAGAAATAGGAAAAGGAGAGAGATATAACCTCACATTATTTGAATGCTACCCTAATGTTATTGCAATGTATCGACCGCTTATAGGCCCTCGTCAAGCCTGGCACCTGTGATATGTTGTACGCAAGCTTTGAACATGTGTGACAGGGTCTGGTTAAAAAGTCCTCAAGTAGGGCATTTTGCATTTTGCTGTTTTTTTTCCAGATTATTTCCAGATTATGAATGTGCAGATTGTAAGCTTTCAAATTATGTATCATACATTGAAATCTGAAAATATTGAAGAAGATATGCTTATTTGAATGTTGGCACACCTCAAACTAAATAGCGGAGAAACGTGTTCTGAATCAAAACACACGCAAAACAGCTGCTAATAGCGAGCGCTAAAAAGGAACACCACTACAAACATCTAACTGCATGTTTAGCACATCACAACATGCTGATAGAACATCAACATGCTAAAAACACATCACTACACATAATTAGAGGATCACACAGTTCTTGCTGTTGAACTCGTCCTAAAACGTAATTTTGTATACAAGCCATGTATCACTAACCCAGTAGCCTAGAAACAGGATGGGACGCGATACAGTGAATCCAATTCACAAATCATAAGTATTTACTGATCTTAAAACTGTTGTTTATAATATTGAGTGGGCTTAAACTTTCGTATGAAAAAACGAAATCAGACATTTAAAAAGAAAAAAAGCTTTTTGGTCATTTGCGTGACTTGAGAATTGCCCGACATGCAGACCGTTTCACCAGACCTTGTCATTTGCTAAAAAATAAACTGGCATGATTTGATTTCCATTGCTGTGAATTGACTATGGCTGTGGTTACACCTAGTATTAACCTGTGTGTGTGTGTGTGTGTGTGTGTGTGTGTGTGTGTGTGTGTGTGTGTGTGTGTGTGTGCGTGTGTGTGTGTGTGAGTGTATTTTGAGCTCTTTTTCTCCGGTCTGTCATTGCTGTAACTGGACTAGAGATTGTGTTCACTTTGTCCCAAAGCCAAAGAGATCACGTTTCCTTCATGCTGTGTCACAACTTGTGTACTGTACTATTATACATACGTACACACCATACTACATAATGGAGATGGAAATCAATCTATTCTAACCAAATATGAGAGAACTGTCTTTTTTTAGACAACGGAAGCGATTCATGTATGTTTGTGCAATCATAATCAGTCTACAGTAGATAAGATCACTTGTGAGTAGGTTAACACTAACTTGTAGGTGGTGTCACCTACAGGCCAACTCTCGTAACAACATGCATTCATGTCTACTGGTCCAGGTCACATTGGCAGTATTAGGCCGGCTTTACACCGCAGGTCGTAAATATCATAGCTTTCAGTCACGTGGTTTCTTCCCTAGCAACCACCAACCTGACGGGCAAAAAGTATCATAGCAACATGGCGAGTGGACGCAAACGGTTAATAAAATACAAAGGTTCCATCTCACAAAACATAATGGAATGTCAAAACTTTGACGCTCAATATCTCTGAACTGCCCTAAACGGAGATAGAACCTTATCATTCTAAACGGAGATAGAACCTTATCATTCTAAACGGAGATAGAACCTTATAATTCTAAACGGAGATAGAACCTTATCATTCTAAACGGAGATAGAACCTTCTCATTCTAAACTCACGAGTTATCTTCAGTTGATGGATTTGACTTAGGGGGCATTCATTTGAAGTAACGTAATGAACATACAAGTAACAACAACAGGTTAATGCAGCCAGCCAGCCAAGCAAAGACCATGACTATGCCCAGTTTATGCATTATACACTCTAATATAATTGTTAGATTGCCAGGGTATTCGCTACAGGTTGTTGTATACATATACGTTTAATACGAAACTCGATCAACCGGGCGTTCGGGAGTTCTACCGCTGCTGGACGGAACTCCCGCTGACAGCGGGTCGAGGGGATATTTCTACCCGGGAATTCGCTCCTTGCTGTGTCCACGGTGATAGGAGTGGAGGATCGACTCCATTCAAAAACTTTTGGATTCCCTGGCTTCTCCTCTTTCCGGACACGTTGGAATTATTTTCCTAACTCAAAGTTATTAACCCGCAAAAAGTGGGTTTTGCCCGTGGGTTTTGCCCGCAAAAAGTGCCTTTTGCCCGTCAGGTGGGCGTTTCCACTATGCTGTGACGTCACATGAAAGCTATGAATTGCCTAGTTCTGATTTGGTGCCTTTAAACAATTTTTTTGAACGCCTGCTTACACCTACTTTTTCAAATGACCCATATCTGATACCTGTGCTTACACTGGTAACATTTATAACGACCAGCATGCGACTTGCAATGGACGCAAACGAGACAGAAATTATAATCCCTTTTATATATATTATAATAGAGAAAATACCACCAGACTTTGCTGAGGTGCTGGAACTGAAGTATCAATAGAGTGCAAAATAACAGCATCCACACACTCAAACACTGTGCAAAAAAACGTAGTTTATTGCGAGCTTTCGGCCATAGACCTTCTTCAGCCATATATATTATAATATAAAGCCATTGCTTTCCGAAGTGTGTTTAGAGGTCTGCAAAATATTGCGCACATTTTAAGGCGGAGAAGAAAGAGCACTTCACTGTTGAAGTGAGTGAACGTCAAACATCATCAAAATGCGAAGACCGTCGTATTTTCAATGACGTGCAAATCAGAATTGAGCGTTATACATGCAACCTGCCTGCTTAGACCGCAGCCGAAGGCTACGCACACTGCAGGTCTTGATGCTCAATTCCGATTTTTTACACAGATCCGATTTCTTTGTTTGGCAGTTCACATTACTTTTAAAATGTGACCTATATTTGACCTAGGCCTACATTGATTCTGTGTGAACATTCCACGGCCCTGAACAGACCCGCATGTGCAGAAGGACAGCGCACCGTTTACAATAATAATAATACATTAGACTTATATAACACTTTTCTAGACAGTCAAAAACGCTTTACAAACTGAAAATAAAAATAAAAAGATAGTGAAATAAAAAGAAACAAAATAAAATAATAATGTATAGGGGTCTAATTCATTTTTAGATTACTAAATCTAAATCTAAGTGACTTTGTAGGATACAGGTCTACTCTGTATACTGTCTGCAAGTATATCTAGATTTATGATATATAATATATATGATAACATGATAACATATATAGGATAACATGATAACGTTACAACCAGATTAATTTTCAAGTTTTTGTGCAGTGGAAACCGGCAAAGATATGAGCAAGATATGAGCAAGTGCGCCTAGAGTGCAGGGTTGCCAGATGGGGCGGGTTACCGCCGAATGGGCTACTGGATTTATCGGTTATCGACTGGTTAGGCTGTAAATCAGGGGTGCTCACACTTTTTGGAACCAAGATCTACTTTTCAAGTAGCCAGTCTGCCAAGATCTACCAGTCTAGTTTCAACATCGCAAACGTACATGCACGTACTACAAACACACACACACACACACACACACACAGTTCCCAGCCTGCATAGTAAACTCACAATACACTTTCCCTCTCTCTGTCACACAGCCACAGGAGAAGACCATCACAAACCCTCCCTCTTTGCTATTCTCGCTCACACACATTCACACACACACACACACACACACACACACACACACACACGCACACACACACACACACACACACACATACACACACACACACTCACTTTCTCTCACTCACACACTGACAGCCAGTCTGCAGTACCATAGCCAACTACTGATCCAACAAACAGAAAAGTAAACCAGATACAAAACAGGTAGTTCCCTAGTTTGAAAGGAGGAAATAAATGCATTTCTCTACCTTAGTGGGAGACCTGGCACTGGGAGGAGGCAGCTAGTTTCTAATAGTCAGGGCTGTAGGAGCTGGTTGCAAGGTGTCATCAGCCACTGTGGATCTGTCATCGAAAAGGCAATCTGCAGCCTCGAGAAACTTTTTTCACAATTTCGCCGTCTTTGTATGACTTCTTGTGTTTAACAAGAACGTGACTGACGCGATAAGAAGCTATCGTTGCAGCCGTACGTTTTCGCTCTTTTGACACATTTCCCTTCTTCGAAATAGCCATCGTAGATCAGACAGACGCATTTCCAATATCACATCTTGTAAAAAAGTCCTCCTCCCATTCTGGATGGAAGTTATACGTTATTGGTTTCTTACTTGGTCCAGCTTCCCCACTCATTTGTATAGCCTTTATTTAGTATTATATAGTAAATAGTAGAAATTGGAAGGCTAACTAGGTAATTAGTCTCGCCGGTATTTTGTATTTTGTAGTTGGTGCTGTTGACTGCGCATGCGTGGTGAACCGCGTGTTAGGTGTAGGTGAAAAGATCCGATCTCAGACTGGCTTACCTGTACGTCAATCAAGTGGCAAAAGCCATAGTGAGGATGGATGATAGGCGAACTATTTTTTTTAAATTATTATATTTTTTTTTTTTCCGTTTTGTTCAATGCCATGCGATCTACCCATACTACCTTTGCGATCGACCGGTCGTGTGACGTAAAAGTCGCATTAAAAGCGACTTGACAGTTCAGACGGGGGCGCGTTGCTAAATATCAGACATGCATCCGATGTAATCCCACCTCTGAACGCGACCCAGATTTAGTCAGATTTCATGTGACTTGCGCTGTTGACACGGTCATGCCTAAATCAGACCTGAGTCGCGTGTCGGCAAAAAATGACACATGATATTGAGGCCTGAATCGGATCTGAGAATATCAGATTCAATGTGCTTTTTTACTGCTTACACCTACATGTTACATATCAGATCTGTGCCACATGAGAAAAAATGGGAGCAAAAAATCGGAATTGTGTCACTTTGACCTGCGGTGTAAAGCCGGCCTTACAGACGTCTGCAAAGCAGTTACGCTGTACAAATGAACCCACGGTTGTACTCCAAGTCATTTTACATTGCATTCCGGCTGCGCAATGCTGCAGCTTGCTCCAACTGTAGGCTACTATATATCATTTGAATTAAGTTGTTGACATTTTAAACACGGATATTCTGTGAGTAGCCTACTGGTTAAATAAACTGTTTAAAATCCCATCTAGGGTTCTTAAGAGCTGTACTTTTATCCAGTGCTCACATTGTAATGACAGGAGAGAGGGACACGTCTCATTCCACATTCTACCCAGCTCGATATACAGTCCATTGTCTTACGTCAGGTAGGCTATTGTTATTCTAGCGCCATACCGCTTCAGCTGAACTACTAGTGTGGACAGAGTCGTACTTTCTGTCATAGACAAGTAATACGGCTGAGGTGGATTCTGCCGACTCATATGTGTAGCGTTTTGGTGCCCCCTTCAGGTCAAGCAAATACATCACACTTATTGCTGGGCTAGAAGGCTGTAAGAAAATACACATCCTTCCTCTTTGCAGACTTGGGTTCAAAAGGTATTTGAAATGATCATGCTGTGATTGATTGAGTTTGCCTGGCACAATGGAACCAATGAAATAGTCTTACAAGCAAACCCCGCACAGCTGGCACTCAAGGCAGGCTCAAGCAAATACTCAAAGTATTTAAAAGCATTTCAAACACTTTTTTGTCCCAGGTCTGACTGTCTATGATGAAACTATCCAACAGCGCAATATTTTGATATATATATATTCATATTTTGTGAAATTGCACTTTCACAGCTCAGCCATATCAAAGCAATTATATGATACAGCTATGGCTATATCAACCGTGTATAACACTATATCAGAGACTGCTGTTCTAAACAGTAAGTACAGTATTGTCATACCTCACCAGCAATTTGCACAAGTATCTACACATTAAATTTGACTGAAATAGACTTTATAGGTAGGCTACTTATATGAACATGTAAGACAGGATTGTGAATGAGCTTTCAGGATAGCTTGACCTATCCTTCAACATAGGGCCTTCTATAATGAATGGATTGTTCACGATCCACTCGACCAGACAAATCATCCGTTTCTATTTTGCATGGTTCTCACGTTGACTGTTATCTTGAGCTACTGTTTATACAACAATACAAATTCAACCTCTTGTTCGCTGCTCACGGCATATTCTATCTTCTGGGCATGAAAATATCTCTTTCTTTATATAATATGCCTGTGGTTTATATGTCACAGTCCATGTTTGAAATGCTTAAGTTCCTAGTGATTATTACACATCATCAAGTCAGTATGGCTCTTTGCTTTCATTGGGTGATGAGCTGAGGTGACTCATGCTTTAGGTAGCCCCATCTTTAGGTAGCCCCATCGGTCTATGGATGGGCTGGTCTATTGATGGGGTGGTCTATGGATGGGCTGGTCTATGGATAGGCTGGTCTATGGATGGGGTGGTCTATGGATGGGCTGGTCTATGGATGGGCTGGTCTATGGATAGGCTGGTCTATGGATGGGCTGGTCTATGGATGGGGTGGTCTATGGATGGGCTGGTCTATGGATGGGCTGGTCTATGGATAGGCTGGTCTATGGATGGGCTGGTCTATGGATAGGCTGGTCTATGGATGGGGTGGTCTATGGATGGGCTGGTCTATGGATGGGCTGGTCTATGGATGGGCTGGTCTATGGATGGGCTGGTCTTTGGGTGGGGTGGTCAAAGGGGGGGGGGGTGAATGTAGTGAAGGTGATTTGGAATCATGCTTTAGTCATGAGGTATCCCTGCCTGAGACATGCAGACTGACGTGTTGCCCTGGACCTTGAGGAGGCCCTCTAGGGCCTAACGATAGATACTACCTGTGTCCCAGGTTTGAACCCCACCCATCACATGTGCATTTCTGCGTGCATGCATGGGTGTATGTGTCTGCATCCTTGTCTGTGTGTGTGCGTGCGTGTGAGTAATTACCTGTAAATCCAGCTGTTCTCCAATGTGGGCACCAATGTGGACTTTGTTAGGGCATCCATACATCCATACAACAGGGCTGAGCCAAACCATACCGTGCAGGCTCAGATACAGTATTTACCTTTCACAAATGTCCTTTCCAGCACTGTTTCAGCTACTATGGTGGATGTGTGAGCAGGCCATCCCAGAACAGCTCAGCTCAGCTCAATTTGTCTCTCCGGTGTAAATTAAGGGTTAAGTGGTGTCAATTCATGGTCCTGGGGAGTGACTGCAAAGGGCATCTAAAAACCGACTTGCCATAAAGCAATACTGTACCAGGACTACTCAGATGAAAAGCTATAATTTTGCCCCTCAAAGAAAAATGTTAATCGGTTCTGACCTTATGTAAATAGCAAGGATATCCATCCCTTCCACATTGTTAAGTCCAGTAGTTGTTCCTGATCTAGTGATCTGACCAGTGAACACTTTTCTTTTCTTGCTCAAGGTCATAGAAACTCCTGGTTAAGTTAAGTTAAGTTAAACAACACTAAACATCATATGATGGTCCCTCACTTGTCGAGGCAGCTCAAATATCTACATGATGCCACACAATGAAGTCATGCACTGTAACCTGTGTTGTACATACATGCAAAGATAATCAACTCAATAGAGAACGCTTGGCTACTACTGGATTGGTCCTTATCAGAAACATTAGCAATGCTACGTATGTAATGGTCTTATTTTCTTAATCCACAATCTTGATCCAGAATCTGTAATCAAGTCTACTTGCTTATTGTACATTTGCAATCTCTCTAAATGCATCAAGGATTGTCAGATCCTCTCTGTATATAGTCTTGAACTCTGTATATGGCTGTTATCACTTTTTGCCTTTGTTTTGTTTTTCTGTTCATGCAAACATTGCTTACTGCATTGTTGTTTAAGAACTGTGATGAATAATGTGTACAGCTTGAGGACTTATAAAAAGTTAAAATACATGCTATAATAAAATTAACATTTTGACTTCACACCACTTGAATGTGTATAGTTTGTTCACAATGATCATGTCCATCTATTGTACAGATTGGATTGTATAGATCCACTTGTGCACCAGTTGATACATGGTATAATAGTTGCAAACCGTCATCACCTACACTCTTAGAATTTTTTTTTTTTTAAAGGGTCTGTAAAGGGTCAATATTCTATGTAGAAACATTTCCATACAAAGAACTGTTTCTTGTTCTTGGTACAGGGTTATGTACTACTGTCTAGGTTCTGAAGAATCATCCTGGCTGGAAAATAGTTCTTCTGTTGAACAGCCACTGGGAACATTCTTAGAAAAAAAGTGTTCTTAGTTGTTTTTTTTTTTATAGCACCTTTGAGGTACAACACAGTCAGCTATCCAACACAGTCAGCTATTTGCAACCTTTTTTCTCATTCCATGCTAGGCACATGTGTGACGTTGGGATGTTAGATGAACATGAGCACAGATGTAAGAACACAGTTAGAACAGATGTAAGAACTACAGCTAGAACACAGGTATATTGGTTAGTGGAAATCTACAGCATTAAGAAGGAAATTAAAATGGCCCACAATCCCCTAGTAAGCTTGCTACGTTGCTGCCTCCTGTTGCTAGGGAATTGTGGTAAACTAAAGATAAGAGTTAGATGGATTACTAGTAGTGTGGTGGTTAGGCAACTGGGTAGATAACTGTATATGTAACATATATATGTAACTGGTCATGTTCATCTGTTTTTTTATGGAGGTTGGTCAGGGAACCACTGGTGTGTTATGGCCAAGTCTATTACTGCAGCCCTCCAGTTTTTAACACTAGAACAGCCATGCCTTTTTACCTACTATAAGAGCCGCCTCAGGGGTCATCCCTCTTTACAATGCTAAGCTTCTATTTACTTGAATAAGCACACAAGGCACCAACTACACACTGATAGTATGAATGAAAAACACTTGTGGCTTTTGCTTTTTCTGTGTGCAGGGCATAGCAGTTTGCAATAACGTTTTGTCATACATGTAGTAAACACACATACACACAAGTATCTAATGTGTAAAGTATGGATGTGTGTATTCCGAACATAACACACTATCAATACAAATAAGTGGACAAAGTAGTTTTTTTTATTTGTTTATGTACACACAAAACACAACAAAAGCACAGTAGAAGAAAACTAAAAAAGAAAGAACAGAAAAAAAGGGTAAATCTCGCCTTCTTTATGGGTCTGGCCATAAGACTTAATCTACATCACGTGCAATATTATCTTGAGCTTGGCAGAGTGGATAGAATCGCCTGGAGTGTCCTATCCAGGCCTGGCATGACCCCTGATTGATGTCTCCACAAGCGTCCTCCATTGCCTGTAGAAGGGCTGGTTGGGTGGGCTGGTGATCATACACCTTCATTCAAATAAGCATATATGATACATAATTTGAAAGCTTGCAATCTGCATGTCTGGAAAAAAAAGAAAAATTACCTTGCACTGTTTGGGGACTTTTTCACCAGACCCTGTCACATATTCATCACAGTATTTTGATTATGGATCTATGGAACTGTAAATGTCTTACCAGAATACAAGACAACCATTTTGTCTCAGCAATTGCCCCAGTTCTTCTTTATGTCTCCAACATACTGATAGTACTGCTTTGGGCGGATATACTCAGATGGGGGGTGGTAGAATAACGAGACCCCAGCTTACATAGGCGGGGGCAGCCAGTCGCAACGGCTTGTTTACAGAAATACACAGCCCACAAAACAAATACTGAATTGCTTTATTTCACAGTTTCTGTGTTAGTAGGGTCCTCACAGATCCAATAACACAAGCACTGACAAAGTGAGTTTGACATAATATGGGACCTTTAAAACATCAGAGCATCTATTCTCAGACTTCAAAAACAAAACTGAGATAGTTCAGAAAATGAAAGATATACCTCTCTCTGCAAACGCCCTCAAAGGCAGGGCCATCAAATTGGCAACAAACATCACCAGCCAGAAAATGGAGGACATGAATTCAGTTCCAGCATACTCAATTGCCTGCAATGAGTCAAGCGATGTGAACAATATTGAGCAGACAGCGCTGCTATGCAGGTATGTTTCTATGCAGGTATGTTTCTATGCAGGTAAATGCTACAAAACATGGTATTATTGATCGCACGGTTGCAATGATCCGCAAGGTTGGCAGTTCAGCGGTTCGAACCCTGGCTGGTCTCGTGTCTAGGTGTCCTTGAGCAACTCTGAACCCCTAATTGCTTCAGGGTTGCCGTCTATAGACGACCCGTTGCCTAGCGCATAAAATACCATATTCCAACAATTGGCTGACAAGTTGATTGCATGGCAATAAATGTTATTATTATTATTATTACTGTACATAAATACAAACAATAGAAAATGCATAAACACAAAGTACATACTATTTAACAAATGAAAAAAGGCATTTTACATTAAAATCTCATGACTTTTCATGATTGTATTATTTGGTGACCCAGAAATGCCTGATAGAGCCATCCTGATGGTGTGGTTCACCATTCTGTTTCACATCACCTATCTGTCTGGTGTTCCTTCTAATGGAAACCATTCTGTTTACATCACCTATCTGTCTGGTGTTCCTTCTAATGGAAACTGTTTGAGCCTGTGGGCATGGCACAAAACTCATTCACAAACAATTGGATCAACCTTTGGAATACCGAACTGAACCACTGATTGGTTCAATATATACAGTACTTTAGCTATTTCAAGAGTTTATATCGTGACGGGTTGAATGCCAGACTGAGACGTGAAGTGAAACAGGCGTGATCAGGCTGGTCCCACCACGCAAAAACAATCCAGGAGGTAATTCAGGAGGCTTGGTGTCCAAAGGCTTCTATTTTCTTCTGTGCCAGGTTTCCCTTCTACACCTGGAGAGTCAGGCTCTAAAGCGTCCAGTGGAGTTTATGACCTGCACTCCAGCCAAAAGAACAACCAGCCTTCTGTATCTACAGTGCAACCCACTGTCATCAACATTTTGGGGTGTCAAATCTTTGTAAAAGGCATCTCCAGTTGTTAAGATGTCCAGTCACTGTATTAATACAATTCTTGGTTAAGGGTCTTTCCTCTCACGTCCTGGTCGTTAGTTCATCAAGCTCACTCTCTCCCTCTCATATCTTTGCTTCAACAGTTTGTTGTTGCTGTTGTGGTTGTTTTTGTTTATGGTATTTCAGAGTGTTTTTATTCAGTTTTTGGCTCCACAACCTCTAGAACAGAAGGCCCTGTCATGCCAAAACCTGGCACTGCCAAATCCTGGCAGGGCCATCAACGATTCAGGAGCGAATTACGTGTGAAATTAGCATGCTAGCAGGTGTTTTCATATAGAATGTTATATATTATAGCTGACTAGTGAGCCTGCATCAACCTTAATGCTATTCAAGTGCAAGAAGATTACAATTGTCTTCGCAGTTTAAGATACACACATTAATATGACGGTGTGACGTCATTCTACTGCGCTGTGTTTACTACCGCAGCAGATTAATGTGTGTATCTTAAACTGCGAAGACAATTGTAATCTTCTTGCACTTGAATAGCATCAAGGTTGATGCAGGCTCACTAGTCAGCTATAATATATAACATTTTATATGAAAACACCTGCTAGCATGCTAATTTCACACGTAATTCGCTCCTGAATCGTTGATGGCCCTGCCAGGATTTGGCAGCTGCCAGGTTTTGGCATGACAGCCCCAGTCTGTGTTGCTGGTGGGTGACAGGTAGGGGGTGCTATAATAGAGAGGGAGGAGGAGAGCTTCTGTAGGGCCGGTGTGGAGTCTTGAGGGGCCCTCCTGCAAAAAAAAGACAAGAGATTCGGGATCGGTACCTTCAATGTTTTAATAGAAACTACTCCGACTCATCCAATGTTGACACAAACAGGTTGATCCAGATCAGAAAACACTTCTTCTATGGTACCTTCTGTGATAACTCTTCTTCTATGGTACCTTCTGTGATAACTCTTCTTCTATGGTACCTTCTGTGATAACTTGAAATATTACTACTTTGCTGGTCCAGTGTTGTTACTTGCAGTACACTTATTTCATTTTGATTAAGTTGTTCTTCATTGCCCTTCACAGACAATTGATTAAAAACAATTTTAAAAAGATAAAAACCCAGGACAATGGAAAACAACATAAGCACACTCAGTGATTTGGGATGATTATGATGAGGATTATAATGATGATGATGATGATGATGATGATGATGATGATGATGATGATGATGGTGGTGGTGTGGATACCCTTACCCTCCTGACAGGTGAGTCCTATCCAGCCCTCCAGACAAGTGCAGCGGCCATTCCGGGGATCACAATGCGCCCCATTCCTACACTCACATGTCTCCGCACAGTCAGAGCCATAATGGTTCACTGCACAATCTAGGTAAACAACCAGACAGAGGATATAAACAACCAGACAGAGGATATAAACAACCAGACAGAGGAGTTAAACAACCAGACAGAGGAGTTAAACAACCAGACAGAGGAGTTAAACAACCAGACAGAGGAGTTAAACAACCAGACAGAGGAGTTAAACAACCAGACAGAGGAGTTAAACAACCAGATAGAGGAGCAACATCAGTAGCAATAACACACTTCCCATTATTTTTGGAGTCTGCACTCCTTCTATCCAGTCATGCAATAAATATTTAATGTACCGAAATATACTATACAGTCTACCTATGTGTAGCTCTCATGATTGTCTTATACTGCTGACAAACCAATTTCCCCCCTTTCCCTCTGGAGATCAACAAAGTAAAGATGATTCAAATGACACTTACTTGTGTCACAGCGCGTCCCCATCTTCCCTGGTGGACACAGACACCTGCCACTCACATGGTGACATGGGGTGTCTCCCTCGCAGTCACATGACTGGGTGCAGCCCACCCCAAAGTAGCTTTGCTCACACTCTGTAAGAGGGAGGAGTGGAGGATAGGGGAGATCAGGCTAGGAAGTCATATACAGTACCAGTCCAAAAGTTTGGACACACCTTCTCATTCAATGGTTTTCTTTATTTTTATTATTTTCTACATTGTAGATTAATGCCGATAATAAATTAATGAATTATGAATACACTCACTTTTGACAGACTGCTCAACAGCGTCTCACCTTTCTCGCATCGGTATCCGTGGTAACCAGGAAGACAGAGACAGTGACCTGTGCGAGGGTCGCAGGGGGCGTGGCCTCTGCAATTACATTGGAGTTGGCAGCGGGGACCATGGAAACCAGCAGGGCAGGCTAGACAGAATTACTACAACCTCAGACATAACAATCCCGGACACATTTCATGTGAATAGCTGCAATGTAAAGTTGAATTAAACAATTGTTGATGTGTTGAATACGTATTTCCTCCACTGTAAACCTGGAATAACAATGACTCAAACCTGGCCTTCATGGGAGTGCACTTACTGCATAAAGTTCAATTGTACACAAATTCCTTCCACAACTCAGGAGGGGATGTTTGAGTTGCAGTAACTCCAGATTGGGCCTTGAACTACACCTGGAATTCTATTTAGAGTTTTAAAAGCTATTTATGGCAAGAGCTTTACCCATAGGTTATTGTAACTATTACAAATACAGCGTTATTTGGGGAGCCTATTAATGTATCACATTGTATTACAAGTACTGTAGCATATACTGACACCAGTAACATAGCAGGAACTAGTTCATGGGAGGGCCTGTGGAACATTGGGAAGCACATCCAATAGACGATAAAATGCACATATAAAATGAACCACTGTTCCCATCCAGAACGCATTACCTACACAACACACAGCCAGCACCACGTCTGCCTACTGGATTGCGTAATCACAGAGCAGTGGCAGAATTGACCCAGAATGGGGGCATCGGATTTTAACCAATCACCTTCAATGCCTCTGACAACATATCCACTTAAAAGGAAGAAATATTGTCAATAAGGTATCAGACTATGGTTTACATTGGTTATTATTTGTTAAATAATGTGTTATGATATACAATCACGTGATGCCATCAGAGACCATTTAAGCATTAATCAAGCAAACAACATGACTATAAATTGCTAGCATAGGCCAATCCATGCCTGAAGCATGTAAGCAAAATCAGAAAAACACATCAAAGTAGAAATAGACATTGCACTTTTATAGTTTTATAAACAGGACATACACAGACATCTCAAAATCTGTATCAGTTGAAGAATTTCAACAGAGCTTTGTTGTGCCTTCATGGTTTTCACAGATGAAAAATAATATATAACCATGTGGTGAATGACATGCGTGCCAAATGCGAGGCATTACATTGACTACAAGAACTTCCACCCGTTCTATTTTCTACGGTTTTCAGATAGATAACACTGTCAGCGTGGTCCGGTTTCAGCAGTTAGTTGTCACATGTGAACTGTAAAATTTCAGATGAATAATAATGAATGTAATTGAACAATAGACCAAGGTGATTGGGTGGGCCACCCTACGGACTGATGCTAGCAGCCTCACTTACCGTATTCACACAGGTGACCATAGTATCCTGGGTCGCACCGACACTCTCCTGTCACACTGTCACACGTCAGGTTGTTATGACAACCACACTGCAATTTGCAGTTGGCCCCATAAGCCCCAGGAGGACACTCTAAAAAGACAAATGCACACAATACAAAGTCATGATAGGTGTTTTGGTTTTGAATTATGGGTCAATTGTACCCAAAATTGAGAATGGGATGACCATGGTCTCTTGTTAAATCAGATACAGATGTGAAAGAGATGATCATGATTGCAACCAAGATGACCACTGCGATGAGAGAAATAGACTGATAAATGACTATACACCTGAAGCTCATCTTCTTATTAGATATTCATTTGCCAGCGATATGCCCCCTCCAGTGGATGCTTTAACACAGCCGTGCCTTTTTTACCTACTATAAGAGCCTCCTCGGGGGTCAAATTACCATAGTCTTTACAATGGGAAGCTGCTATTTACACACAACGACCACTAGTTGGCCGCCTTGTAAATTAGTCTGCCGCCTACACAGAAAAACTGCGAAATTGCTTTATACTAACTTATCTTGATGTGATTTAGAAAATGTAAAGATACTGGGTGGTAGAATGCACATATCTAGGAAAAGTCATGAAAGGAAGGTCCTGAAATTTGATTGAGTGTAAAGATATTTAAAAAAAAAGATTTACTCATAGGGTTAAATGGCTGTTCTAGTGTTAAACAGGGTTAATATAAACCTGCTATTTGACCAGACTACAGGCAATCCCCTTCAATTGTGTCAGTTCAGTAAGTGGTGTGAAATTCCAATTCAGCAAAATGTTAATAATAGCTTGTTATCAGTGTTTTTTTTACTTAATTCTGTGAATTTAAAAGAGTCTTAATATTCCATTCTCCCTTAGTGATAAATGGCCTATTCATTGGGGTGAAACTGCAGAATGTTTGGCTGTGGAGGGCAATAGCCCGCCTATGTTATCTCCCATGTATCTGTCAATTTGAAAATGGGTAGCAGAGTTTTGAATTGACGGGTGTTTCGTCGACGGGGGTAGCAGAGTTGTTGTTGATTGACAGGTGGTAGCTTGGTTGATTGACAGCTGGTAGCTTGGTTGATTGACAGCTGGTAGCCTGGTTGATTGACAGGTGGTAGCTTGGTTGATTGACAGCTGATAGCTTGGTTGATTGACAGGTGGTAGCTTGGTTGATTGACAGCTGGTATCTTGCACTAAATCAACAGCAAAAGAGTGGCCCCCTCTAGTGGTTGTGGCCCTAAGCAACCATATAGACTGCTTATGCCAGCGGCCAGCCCTGCCTACATGCAAATATATACAGTAGGTGAAGTTCACCTTGCAGTGTCCTACATGTAAGTATACCCATGGCAGGATTGCTCCAATAACAACATACAGAGACTATGACACCTATTCTGTGAGATATTTGTCTGGTCCTGAGGTCACCTTTCTCACAGCGTGGTCCAGTCCAGCCCAGCCCACAGGAACAGCTCCCAGAGACAGGGTCACACACCCCCCCGTTACTGCAGCTACAGCTCTGACTACAGTCCTCCCCGAACCAGCCCTGAGCACAGTCTGAGACACACATGAGGCCACACTTTTCATCGAAACATTTAATACATGCAAAAATGTTAGTTGGCTAAGGCACGATAGATGACTACATGATACTATAGTACTTAAAGAGTCAATCTTGGATTCAAAGAATAACAAAGCGGTCTCCCCGCCCCTTTTTTGGGTAAACAGCAGAGGGATGGGGGCTGGAGAAATGTTCTCCCTCTCAAATTCATAGACGGCGCTATGGATGCTATGAACATCCATGAGATCAAAATGATAGTATTAACAATGTTTTGAAGCTAGAGTAAACCAAGTTTACATAACATTTTGGGTTCTGATGGGGAAAGACAGTTGAACTAAGCATACTAAGCAACTCTTCAAGAATCGATAGCTATATATCATTATTTAAAAATGGACCAAACTGTACCGACCCCAGATTATCCCTTTAACCATTCAGTAGGTCAGATTTGCAGCTATAATAATAATAATAATAATAATAATAATAATAATAATAATAATAATAACAACAACAGAGATTGTGTGTTACCTTGTCCACAGTCTTCTCCTCGTTGACCGGCCTTGCACACACACCTGCCCGTCACTGGGTCACTGCGCGCCCCGTCCCCACACAGCGCCACCCGGCCACAGTCCTGGCCGTAGTATCCTGACGGACACGCTACCAGAACCAGAGGAAAGAGCAGGGATGGGGAGGGGTTATGATTCTAATAACACAGCTACCAGAACCAGAGGAAAGAGCGGGGATGGGGAGGGGTTATGATTCTAATAACACAGCTACCAGAACCAAAGGAAAGAGCAGGGATGGGGAGGGGTTATGATTCTAATAACACAGCTACCAGAACCAGAGGAAAGAGCGGGGATGGGGAGGGGTTATGATTCTAATAACACAGCTACCAGAACCAAAGGAAAGAGCAGGGATGGGGAGGGGTTATGATTCTAATAACACAGCTACCAGAACCAGAGGAAAGAGCGGGGATGGGGAGGGGTTATGATTCTAATAACACAGCTACCAGAACCAGAGGAAAGAGCGGGGATGGGGAGGGGTTATGATTCTAATAACACAGCTACCAGAACCAAAGGAAAGAGCAGGGATGGGGAGGGGTTATGATTCTAATAACACAGCTACCAGAACCAGAGGAAAGAGCGGGGATGGGGAGGGGTTATGATTCTAATAACACAGCTACCAGAACCAAAGGAAAGAGCAGGGATGGGGAGGGGTTATGATTCTAATAACACAGCTACCAGAACCAGAGGAAAGAGTGGGGATGGGGAGGGGTTATGATTCTAATAACACAGCTACCAGAACCAGAGGAAAGAGCAGGGATGGGGAGGGGTTATGATTCTAATAACACAGCTACCAGAACCAGAGGAAAGAGCAGGGATGGGGAGGGGTTATGATTCTAATAACACAGCTACCAGAACCAAAGGAAAGAGCAGGGATGGGGAGGGGTTATGATTCTAATAACACAGCTACCAGAACCAGAGGAAAGAGCGGGGATGGGGAGGGGTTATGATTCTAATAACACAGCTACCAGAACCAAAGGAAAGAGCAGGGATGGGGAGGGGTTATGATTCTAATAACACAGCTACCAGAACCAGAGGAAAGAGCGGGGATGGGGAGGGGTTATGATTCTAATAACACAGCTACCAGAACCAAAGGAAAGAGCAGGGATGGGGAGGGGTTATGATTCTAATAACACAGCTACCAGAACCAGAGGAAAGAGCAGGGATGGGGAGGGGTTATGCATGCTAATAACACAGCATTCACAAAGCAGGTTGCTTTACTTGTACAATACTCTGTGCTTGTCCAATGGTGTATAGTAGTCACCTAAAAAAAAGGCTATATAGCTACTCATAGTATAGGTGTTCCTTCCAAGCCACACAAACCGGATGTCAGCCAATCCAACAGCTAGCTAGCGGGACAAACTCTCCCCTGATTGATAGTCGCCGGAATCACAGTCTGACAATAATTTGCAGAGCTGGGGTCAATTCTCACATTGCCCGACAGTCAAATCGCTCATGTTGTCGATGTCCGTTGAAAATAGCTCATTTCCAGTAGCGTGGTAGTGTAGCTCTTTGTCACTAGTAGTGTAGACACACTGTTAGAACCATGGACAGTATACTCCCCAGGTTTATGTATATATCATAGCAGTGCCACTTACTGGTGTTGCAGTCTGCTCCTATGTACCCTGGTGGGCATTGGCAGGTGCCAGTGGTGGTCAGGCACCTCCCGTTATTCTGACACTGGCACGGGAGCTCACAGTTTGGGCCATACAGCCCCTCCCCGCACTCTGAAAAGTCAAACACCGTCTTTAAGAGTAACAAACAACTATATATTATACAATTGTATAATACTGTGTTACAACATGAATTATGGCTATTACTCATTCTACATGATATGGTTAGTTCTGTTAACATTTAATCAGCCATGATCAGCCTGTGAGTAAAGTAATATCTTTGCACTCAATCAAATTTCAGGACCCTCCTTTCATGACTTTTCCTAGATATGTGTGTTCTACCACCCAGTATTCTTACATTTTCAATATCACTTCAGGATAAGCTAATATAAAGCTATTTTGCAGTTTTATTGTGTAGGACGCAGGCTAATTTACAAGCGGCCAACTAGTGGTCGTTGTGTGTAAATAGCAGGTTAGTATTTTAAAGAGGCGGCCCGAGGCGGCTCTTTTAGTAGGTAAAAAGGCACGGCTGTTCTAGTGTTAAAGGTGAAGTATGTAGTTTTTCTATGTCGCTGCCCTCTCTGGCCACACTTAACATTAGAACATTAGAACACCTTTTTCAAATTGAGCTTGGGAATCGACATCATGATGCTGCATTGTGGGATACGGCTGCCATATTCTTTGCTCTCCCAACCGTTTAACATTATAGCGCCTCCAACTGTTTACATTTTCTGTACATCATGCTTCGAGATAGCTAACGAAAATGATAACGAAATGATATACCAAATAACGAAAATAACGAATAAATAACGAAACGATGTACCAAAGAATATGGCGGCAGTGGGCGGACATAGCAACCGTGACGTCATGTTCCCGAGAACAATCCGCTTGTTAAGTCTGACGTCAAAAGTGACGTTTAGCCATTTCCGAGTCCAAACCAGAAATTCCCTCCACCAGAGTACCTGTGAACTACAGCGGTAGAATGACAGTTTAATCGTTTTTTAGACTCAGATCTATTCATACAACAAGGGACGCAGTACGTTCCCGTTTTCTCCATATTGTCAGGGTATTTGAGCCTCGGAAAAGCGCCAAATAAATATAATTTATTATTATTATTATTTCGGCATTTCGAAGACAGCGCCTCAGCCAACGTTGGACCCGGAAACACGTCACGACTTAACAAGCGGATAGCGGCTAACACGTCCACATCATTGTAAACAAACTAAACTAAATCTAAATGATGATCAACCCATATCATAACATCTTAATACATAATGACTAATTGTCTTGGCAAACTCAACAAGAAACCAAATACAGTACCATTCCTTCACAAACAAGGAAAAAGAACCCAATTTCTCCTCCCTAGAGAAACTCAGCCATCCCAACATGGGTTTGGCTCCCATTCCCCCCAGAGGAGAAACATGAGATGACAGTCATGGCCTGCACAGCTGAAATCAATTCACAAATCACCCAGCAGCTCACCTGAACAATCACCACTCCCTTTAGTCTGCAGTTCCACAGTTGAGGATTCAGTTCAACAAACACACTGTGGTAGGAACATTTGCCTATTGCAGTGCTGTGCTCAACCAACTGTTTGCAGAGACCTGGGGCCCGTTCCACTAAGCGAGATTATCTTCTAAGCCTCGATAAAGTTCTAATCGGCGATAATGTTAGCTTGCGTTCGGTGCCATCAATGTGGCTCAAATAATTCGCTGTTTGGTTGCTATGCAACATATCCTTCTGAGTCAGATATAATAGGCTAGGTGCACGATCTCCCTACTTCCTGAAAGGCAACTGGGATGAACATATCCTGTCTCACTCTATTGGTTTAATTGATTAATCAGCTGTGCACTGTGTGTTCCAACAGTTTACCGCACAGCTGATTAATCAATTAAACCAATAGAGTGAGACAGGATATGTTCATCCCAGTTGCCTTTCAGGAAGTAGGGAGATCGTGCACCTAGCCTATTAGCCTGGTCGCGAGCAGGCTAAAAGACTGGCTAAAGTAATGCGTGCGTCAAAAATGTCTCACAGGCGGAAACTACATCCCGAATGACAGTTCCATCAAGTGTCTTTTAGGAAATATTAGTTCCCACTTTTTACGAGATAGATAGATAGATAATTTGATAATTTGAAAGTGTGATCGATCGATAGATAGATAGTTTGATTGTGTGATAGATAACCTGATATTTTGAAAGTGTGATAGATAGATAGATCGATGGATAAATAAATTAAAAAGTGTAAAAAATAAAATAAAATAAATAGGTATGTCTATCAACTTGCATTGCATTTGACACAGCGGTCTGGCTGGCGCAGTGGTTAAGGCAACCAGCTTGAGTTCTGAAAGTTGCGAGTTCGAGACTTGACTAAGTGATTATTTTTTATTTTTTTACATTTAACCGAAGATTTCATGCAAAGGCTGCAAGACACCATTGTAATCGTGTCAGTTCTTGTAAATTAGCCTGCACCATAATTTTATAGCCTACATACTTTTTTTTATTAGATTTTAGATTAGATTCAGACAACGAAATGCAGTAAAAAGTGTGTCCGAAGAGGGATTTTAACCACCGTCTAAAAATTACGAATAGATACTATAGCAGCGGTCGATACCACTAGGCCATTGTGGCGTTATGACGGTTCGTAGCCTGCTGCTGATATCACCCGATAGTAAAATTCATTTATTAAAATATGAACATATAACAATAACTGGGGCTAGTATGACCTACGCATTTAATCGGTCAGCAATTTCTTGCCAAACCATTTCCCTCGCCTTGTTAATTGCGGCAGTATTGCACTATTTTACATCTTATTTTTCCGTCTTCATAAAGATCAATAATTCGGAATGCTGCGCAAATGTAGGACCCCTGCAGAGTGGAGTATCTTCATTTCGACAGATCGACTCTTCGGGGCTCTTTATGTCTGCGTGCACGCGCCCATATCGAAGATTTGTAAGCCGGTGTTCTGTGAACACTGATGACACAAGCCTGATCCTCGTTCGAGGAATCACCTGAGGCTTGAATTCCAATCCCGAGTTGCCTGATCGCCTGATTTATTTCAATCGCCGATATACTAATCCATGTTAGTGGAACGCCCCCCAGAGTGGCTAACGGTGAGATGACTTGGATGCGTGTTGTTGTTTGTTTGATATCTTGGATTTGTTTGATAGCCAATTGGTTGCTGTTGGATGTTTGATATCAAGTTCAGTTCATGGTGAAGTTAAAGGGGCGGTACATCATTTTGGGAAAACTATTTCATTACTTGCAAAAATGTTTTATTGCATTGTAAATTATTTCATATTGTTTCTTAGCCGCTTATTTTTGTGTTTATACCTTTTCAAAGGTTTTTCACCTACTACTACTGCTACTACTTGTAATTCTGATGAAAAAGAGACAAAATTAAGTCCAAAATAAAAGGAGAAAGATAATTGCTGTCTGGTCATTGGATGCAAAAAGAGTGGAGTCCCAGTGAAACTCTGGTCAAACGGTCAAAGCCCTTTCAAGTTAGGGGAAGCACAGAAAACCAACACATAACTTGACACTAATTATACTGACTTGTTGGGCCAAAAAGGTTTTTTTGGTACTGGTCTGGCAATCAGAATGACCCCCTTGGCCCTAATAATGACTGCATTCAACGAGGTGAATAAACTGTTAAGTGGATGGGGCACTTGCCTTGATCACAGTTGTCGCCATGGTAGCCTGGAGCGCAGTGGCAGAGGCCAGTGACAGGGTGGCACAGCTGGTGGGTGCTGGAGCACTGGCACACCTGGTTACAGTTCAGCCCATACGTGCCAGGCTGGCATACTGGCAGATAAGTCAAGTCATGTTTATTTATATAGCACATTAACGACAAAACAGCCGCCAAAAGTGCTTAACAGATAAAACACTAGTAAAAAGAAAACGACAAATAAAAAAATACACTGAAACAAAAATCAGGTGCAATACAGAATACAACAGGTGCAGAAATAAAAGTGCAGAAAAGTGCAGTTGTCGGGAGGTAAGATGAAATAAGGAATTGTGTGAATATGTGACTCTCAATGAATTATGTGAATTATGACTCTCAAACCAAGAGGTTTGCCCACTATGCTCTGATATATAGACACCATTACGCGTACTCTAACTGTATAAGCACTGTTGTTGAGTGACATACAGATACAGCCATTCATTCTGCATGATTTTATCACTGCAATAAGCCACGGGCTGTACTTCTTGGAAGAATAGCCTATGATAGGCAAAATAAATCTCAAAAAAGATTCAAGTTTTATTTTGGTAGTGTGAAAAGTTTCAAGATTGTTACTGTGGACAATCGATAGATTAGCTGGGTATTTTAAGTAAAAGTATATGGTGGTTTTATTTGGGTAAAACTGGTTACCAAGAGAGCGCATAGTTGTTCTACAAAGTGTTCTGCGGGTCTCAAGTTGTTTTTATTTCAGAGTCCTGAAAGCTCCATGGCAGTTGCAGTAACAAAGGATCTGGCCTAAATCAACATTCCACCATATTAACCGAATGAACAGCAGACCTCTCTGCACATTTTAAAGTCTGATTGGGATGAATCTAAATTGAAGGTGGAGTAGTAGCATGATAACAAGAATATTATAATAAGTATGAGCAAGAACAATGGACTTGGACTTGCTGAATTAAATGAAAACATTTCTTAAATAAACAAATTATTACTCACCCTGCTCACAGCCGTTGCCGGTAAAGCCAGGGGGACAGCCACACCCACCAGAGACGTGGTGGCAGGATGTACCGTGGGGACAGTTACACCGTTGTGCACAGTCCTTACCATAGGAGCCAGGCAGACAGGCTGTGGTGACAGTGGAGTAGATAATGTCATTTATATGTGCTGAATGCACTACCACATAAGGGCAGATTGTTTAAAGGAATGACAGCTGATGTTTCCAGTGTTCATGAGGGTCTGTCAAAAAATGGATTACACATATTATCCCATAATAGTTAACTGTAACATTTAGTTAACATGTGTTTGATATGTGGGATTGATTTAACAAACAGTAAAGTTATAACAAATATATATATGTTTATTAAAAAAAATAGGTAGCCCTTTACATTACAGCTCAGAATAAGTGTGTAATAACATGGTAATAACCATGGTACTTACCGGTAATTAGCTATAGTGGCCAGTAGCAAGAAAGACTATTACCTTCGTATTACAAGGTAAGTCGGAATATAATTCCCATGTAATTATTTCTGCATGAAAGACGCTTGAACGTAGAAGGTATTATAAATAAGGTGGTATCAGAGCTGGGAAATGCTGTTTTTGAGAGACCATGGTGTCTCAGTCAATGGTAATACATAGACTACCTACAGTAGTATCAGTATAATACATAGACTATCTACAGTAGTATCAGCCTGTCACGAATGGAAACAGAAATTGTCCAGCTCTAATACCACTTAATTTCATCATAACTACATTCTCTGTTTTTAGGTAACAAACCATGAACTTAGTTGTGTGGTTACGACAGGACACAAGGCTAGAACAAAATGGAAATAGTTAGCACATTCCAGTTCTGCTACTATTTATTCTTGATTATAAATCTAATTAACCATAAAGATTCAATGATTGAAGAATAATACGTAAACAAGCGTCTTTCATAGTAAACAAAGAAACCACAGTCTATTTACCTTGTAATTGTCATAACTGTTACTAACTATAAGTAATTACTGGTAATTACTATGTTTATTGCCATGCTATTATCCACTTATTTTGTAATGTAAAGTGTTGCCAAAAAATTATATAACAAAATAATAATAACAATGATGATAATAATAAGTGTACAGTAAACAGGTGGTCCCCCATGATAACAACCATCACTTTGTTAATCGGTGTCACCTCCAAACTTCTAAACCATCTCTACAGCAACACACAACATCCACTCGTTCAGTCTCGTAAACAATTTCCCAGTGGTGTGGGAGATAAAAGCGTGTGACATGTGAATGGACAGAGACTGATAATAATAATAATAATAATAATAATAATAACAATAATAATAATAATAAAAACGTTTATTTGTATAGCGTATATTTGCATATTTGTATTTTTGTACATGTGGTACACAGAGAAAACCAGCGTCAGAAGACCTGAGAGCTATTGGGCTGATATGCTAGCAAAAGGTCCCCTTTTGATCCACCCCCCCTCCCCCTCCCATTTCATTGTGGGCGAGACTAATAACACAAATATTATAACTATTATTATTATTATTATTAATAATAATAATAATAATTAATTAATAATCAATTAATAATAATAATAACACAAATAATAATAACAGTAATAATATTATTATTATGAAAAATAATATTAATATTAATTAAAATGTTCTTAATATTAATATAAAAACAATAATGTATTATTAATAATGATAACAATAACACAAATAATAATCATATTAATAATAACACAAATAATAATCATAACACAAATAATAATCATAACAATAATACAAATAATAATAATAATAACAATAACAATAATCATAATAATAACCATAATAATAGACACCATAATGATAATACTATGAAGCTTTGGTGATGTCACTGACCTCTATGACACCGCGGTCCTCTCCAGCCGGGGGGGCAGACGCACCTTCCAGTCACATGATCACACGCAGCTCCCTGCTCACAGCTGCACTGCTGCTCACAGGCCGGGCCAAACAGCCCAGACGCACATGCTGTTTAACACACACACACACATACACACACACACACACAGCCAAACATAATGACACGTGCACACACATGTGCATACACACACACGCATGCACACACACGAAAAAAAGATGAAGGACTTAGGGCAGTGCCTAGTAGTAGTGTACTACACTAGACGTGACTGTCTCACCTGTCTGAAGCCCAATTTATACTTCTGCGTCGAATTTACGCGCGGCTATGCCGTAGCCTACGCAAGGGCTCTCCCAATTTATAGTTCTGCGTTGGTCGGTCTGCGTCGCGTTGGTCAGTGTACTCATAGCGGCATAATAAAAAAAAAATTGGTTATGCTTGTTGTAAAGAAAATGTCTATAATGCATTGAAATGACATTAAACTAAGATAATAAGATGGTTATCATCATTTTTCAAATCTTTATTAATAAGTAATTACAGAAAAAGTAAATGACATTTCTGTCATGGCTTCCGCATTTACGAGAGAGTCGGAATGTGACGCTACCAAGCGGACCAATCACAGTTCTTATAGATAACAGAAAAAGTAAATTACATTTCTGTCATGGCTTCCGCATTTTGGCCTACGAGAGAGTCGGAATCATGTCGGAATCAATCACAGTGCTTACGGTCTGCGTAGGCACTGCCGCGTAGTTAAATTTTTGGAGAGGTGCGCATCAATCTACGGCGTAGGCTGCGGGCCTACGCAAGCTACGCCGTAGGCTACGCCGTAGATTTTACACAGAAGTATAAATTGGGCTTAACAGAGCTGACCCATCCAGCCTTCTGGACATCTCACCTGTCTGACAGAGCTGACCCACCCAGCCTTCTGGACATCTCACCTGTCTGACAGAGCTGACCCACCCAGCCTTCTGGACATCTCACCTGTCTGACAGAGCTGACCCACCCAGCCTTCTGGACATCTCACCTGTCTGACAGAGCTGACCCACCCAGCCTTCTGGACATCTGCACTGGCCCTTCTGGTGGTCACACACACCACCGTTCACACACTCACAAGGCTGTGCACAGTCCACCCCGAACCAGCCATGGGCACACTCTAGAGAGAGAGAGAGAGAGAGAGAGAGAGAGAGAGAGAGAGAGAGAGAGAGAGAGAGAGAGAGAGAGAGATCGTTCATATGTCAAGTTAGGATTCAGCCCATTGACATAAAATGTGTCACAGCCCTGCATGTCTGTTGAGTGTGACGTGGATGTATAATATGTGACAGGGTCTGGTAAAAAGGCACAAAGTAGGGCAAGGTAATTTTTCTTGTTTTTTTTCAGATTATGAAAGTGCAGGTTGTAAGCTTCAAATGATGTGTCATACATTGAAATCTGAAAAATATTTGAAGAAGATATGCTTATTTGAATGTTGGTACACCTCAAACTCTCTGAATCAAAACGCGCTTGCTACCATCACATTGGTAGCTAGCTATCAGCTAAGCAAAGAACATTGCTATGAACATCTAACTGCATGTTTAGCACATCACAACATGCTGATAGAACATTAACATGATAAAAACACAACTACACATAATTAGATGATCACACAGTCCTTGCTTTTGAACATTTTTATTATTTTATTTATTTAACCTTTATTTAACCAGGCAAACATGTAAGAACAAATGCTTATTTACAAATGCAGCCTGACCAAAAAGCAATGGCTCTTTGGGGGGGGGGGGGGGGGGGGGGTGGGAAGCTAGAAATAAAACAAGGTTAAATAATTTCAAAAAATAAAACACTGGCAAATACAGATGCATTAAAATACTAACAGTCAGAGAGAGGGGAGAGAGACTGAGGAGGTAGGGGTGAGGAAGAGCGGCGGTGAGGGATAGCGGGGGTAGTGGAGCAGGGGTACTTAAAATGAGGCAGTGATGGGTTATGGGATGGGTGAGAGACGGTGATCAGCAGGTGCATTGATCGACTATGGTTCGATGCAGGATTTGTTTGAAAGCAGTGAGTGAGGTGTGGGCGGTGAGTTTGAGGGTGTTCTGTAAGGTGTTCCAGTCGTGTGCTGCAGCGAACCGGAAAGCGCTGCGACCGACAACAGTACGGGCTTTGGGGATGGTGAGTCGGACAAGATCACTGGATCTTAGAACGATGACGGGGCGGTGAGAGAGGTGCAGAAGGGATGAGAGGTAGAAAGGTGTTTTGCAAAGTATGGTTCTGTAGATAAGATGAAGCCAGTGACAGAGCCGTCTGCTGTGAAGAGATGTCCAGTCTACAAGGGTGTACAGATCACAGTGGTGAGTTGTGAAAGGCGCACCAGTGGCAAAACGAATGGCGGAGTGATGGAGTGTGTCGAGTTTCCTGAGGGCAGACTGAGATGCCATCCTATAGATGGTATCGCCATAGTCGAATATGGGCAGGATGGTCATCTTGACAAGGGTATGTTTGGCTGCACGGGTGAAGGAGGCCTTGTTCCGGTATAAAAAGCTTAGGCGAGCTTTGACTTTTGTCTGCAGGTGCTTTATGTGGGTGGTGAAGGAAAGGGATGAGTCCAGCCAAAGGCCAAGGTATTTGTAACACAGAAGATCTTAGGGGGGCTGCTGACACGAGGTCTCAGGTCAAAAAGAATGCACTTTGTTTTTTGGGTGTTGAGGAGAAGATGTCCTAAAATGTACGTTTGTTTACAAGCCACTAACCAATCCAATTTGTGAATGATAAGTATTTAGTGATCCTAAAACTGTTGTTTGGTATATCGAGTGGGCTCTTCAACACTTCAACTTTCGTAATATTTTGAAAAAAAACGGAATGTGGAGGAGTGCAGTGTAATTATAGAATTAGATCAATATCATGCAAGAAACAATGACCTGGCTGTGTTTAATAATGAACAATCATTAGAATATCTCTGAACTGGGGGCACTTAGGTGGCGTAGTGGATTAAGCGCTGACCATGTACCGCAGGGCTCCCGGTTCGATTCCAGCCGCGGACATATCCTGCATGTCATCCCTTCTCTCTCTCTCACCCATCCTTCCTGTCATAATCTCTACTATATCTGTCATTAAAAAGAAAAAATATGAGTGGGACTGCCCACTATAAAAGAATATCTCAGAACCATGGATTACAGTTTCTACTGGAACCATAGACTACTTTCAAGGTAAGGCACCAGCAGACTTTAAATGGAAAAATCCTGAACCAATCGTTTAAGCTACTTACCAAGTTCGCATGCGAGCCCAACCCATCCAGCAGTGCAGGAGCATTGGCCGGAGATGTGGTGACACAGGCCCCCGTTCTGACACAGGCAGGGCTGCCCACAGTCCGGCCCGTAGAGGCCAGCTGGGCATCCTGACAGGGGGACATAAACACAACAGGCGCGATTCTGAATTGTATTCCAGGTATTTCAACGACTTTCAAAAGGCACTCTAAAAAAAAAGTTGTTGTCATTTGAATGGATTTGGAATTTGGAAATACTTTACAAAAATATTTTCAATTACGATTTGTTTTTGGAGGGAGCCATCCTATATGTATCGATATATATGTGTTACGGTATATGTGGGAATACGGTACATGTGGGAAAACAAGGGTTAGGATTAGGTGCTAGGGTGACTTGGTACATGCTGGCATGTCTAAATCTAACCCTAACTCTACCCCTAACCCTAACCCTAGCACCTAACCCTAACCCTAGTTTTCCCACGTACCGTATTCCCACATGTACGATAACATATGCATCCTATATATCCAGACACTATCTGCATTCTGATTGTGTCCACATCAAAAGGTGGAAATGGATCAGATCTGTGGAAGTGGAAGCCCTTTGCATTGTAGCTGCATGGCGGACATGTCAACATTCAACCCGGACACAGAGAACGTTACCCACATTCGGTTTGTTGACCTTTATGGGGCCATGTGAATGGACATTTGAAACCAAATCTGATTTGAATCTGAATCTCACCATGCACAGAAGACAGACACACACGCACACGCACACGCACGCACACACACACACACACACACACACACACACACACATACATACCTTTCTCACAACTGGGGCCTGTCCAGCCTGGCGTACACTGGCACTGCCCACTTCCAGGATCACAGCTGGCATGGTTAAGGCACTGGCAGGTGTGGCCACACTCCCGGCCGTAGGACCCTGCAGGGCATGCTGGGACAGAACACAGTGGGGGTGTGTTAACACACAGTAACACACACAGTAACACACACAGCCGTGACATGTGCTTTTGTATCAGTATACACAGGGTGTCATGAAACATTTAGAAAACATAATACCACATTGTCCCTCTCTCTCTCTCTCTCAACATAGAGTGGCACAGCTTTCTGGCTGCCAGGCGTACACACACACACACACACACACACAGGCGCACACATGCACGAACACACACACGGACACACACACACACACACACACCACTCTTTTCCAGTACAGAGTTGACAAAAGTCAATTTTGATCATAGGGATTATGGAACGGCACATGCAAACAGGCACATACAGGTGGTGTTCATTTACAAAACAATGAGTGAGAGAGAGAGAGAGAGAGAGAGAGAGAGAGAGAGAGAGAGAGAGAGAGAGAGAGAGAGAGAGAGGGGGGGAGAGAGAGAGAGAGAAATGCCACAATGGGGTGTATTCATGAAAACATTACCACCTCATTAAATTTGTGCCACTTTCTTCTTTAAATGGCTACAGAGATTCCTAGTTTGATATGTGTTCCTCTATTCAGACTCTATTCCTAGTTTGGTATGTGTCCCTCTATTCAGGCTTTTACAGCGACACAGTTGTAGAGGGTTTAAACTTGCCTCACCGCTAAAAACTACACCAAAGTATCAGGAATACCTGAACAATCCAAGGCCATGACACAATGTTGACATACTGGATTTTGGTGCCAAGTCTTCATCTTCATGTATCAGTGTCTACAGTAAGAGCATTTCTAGGCATTCTTAGGGGAGTTGACAAAAAGTCTCAAAGAAACCGGTGTAATTAATACGCTCGTCATCTGAACGTTTATGCTTTCTTGATAAAATAAATAGTTCTACTGCAGGGGTCAACCCCTTGCGCGTGCGGCTCTATGCCTGTCTGTGTGTGGCTCTTTAATGCATTCATTAAAAGTGTTGATGTGGCTCTCTCTCTGTGTCTCGTAGCATATTGGAAATTGATTGATTGCGTGTGTGTGTCTGTGTCTGTGTCTGTGTCAGTGTCTGTGTCTGTGTGTGTGTGTGTGTGTGTGCGCTTTTGTGAGCCCACATGTGGTTCTTTGCGGTACCCCAATAATGGCCACCCCTGTTCCAGTGTTTTGGTCCGCATGTCGGCAACCAATCAAAATGTTCAGACTTGACTCGTTAGTCACGGCAAAATTCTGCAACGCAATGGATTGGGTGAGTAATCCCCCACTGCTACCTAGTTCACTAGAACACTACTTTACATTGTTAGCAGGCTCACAAAACAAGCTGTGTTAGTTGACTAGCGATGTGTCGTTGATTTTCAACAACGCGAGAAATGTATTCACATTTTTCGAAAGAAAAGTCTGAACGTTACATCGGATGCCGACATGCGGACCCAAACACTAGAACGGCTCACATTCTGAAAGGTTCTCCTCAGACAGGTGTCATCAGCGTCAAGTTGGTGTGGATGACGCTGTCCTCTACCTCCTCCATCATGCTTACTCCTACCTGGATGAGCCGGGAAGTCAGGTGAGGATAATGTTTTTCGACTTCTCAAGTGCCTTTAACACCATCCAGCCTCTTCTACTCCGAGAGAAGCTTTCAGGTATGGGGGTTGATCCCTCCACTACATCCTGGATCATGGACTACCTCACTGGACGGCCACAGTCAGTCAGGCTGGGGAACTGTGTCTCGGACACAGTAGTGAGCAACACCGGGGCTCCGCAGGGAACTGTGCTGGCTCCCTTCCTGTTCACCCTGTACACATCAGACTTCAACTACAACTCAAGAGTCCAGCCACGTACAGAAGTACTCTGACGATACAGCCATAGTGGCGTGCGTGAGGGATGGACGGGAGGGGGAGTACAGGGACCTGATAGGAGCCTTCAGCGTCTGGAGCGAGAGGAATGGTCTGCTCCTCAATCAAACCAAGACCAAGGAGCTAGTTATAGGGTGAATCCCAATTCACCACTCCAGCTCCGTTTTCACCCCTAATCTCCGTTTTGCGCGTTCAGGTGTAGCCGTAGTGGCGTCCCAATTCATTACTCATTAGGGTTAGGGTTAGGGTTAGGGTTAGGGTTAGGGTTAGGGTTTTCCATGGCTCCGTTCGGAGCAAATCTTGACCCTTGTTCGATTCGGAGCCATGAGACTCCCTTCCGGCATGCATTGCGAAACATCTACAGAAATGTTATTTTCGCTCTCGTAATACGAGCCTGAAATGTCATTTACTTTTTCTGGAATTACTTGTAATTAAAGACTTGAAAAAATATGATAACCATCGTATTATCTTAGTTTAATGTAATTTCAATGCATCATAGACCTTTTCTTTACAACAAGCATAACAAAAAAAGCTATTATGCTGCTATTGTGCCTATGGAGGAGAGCCCCATTGAAGCGTCAAGCACAGCCTTCCCATAATATAATATATTATATAATAATATAAGGAGCGCGATTCACATCGAGATGTACATTCCTGTTTAGAAATAAAAGATTACCTTTGGCGTTTGACAGCGGATGATGATAGACATATTTAATGTGAAGTTATCTATCTAACGTTAGGCTGATGTGTGCATGATAGACGCGCATGACATGTTTTATTTACAGCTATGGCACGTATTAAACCAAAACAACCCGCAATCCTATCCGAGCAGTTGTTATTATGTAATATTGTTGATGGGTTATATAATTTAATGTTACTTCAATGCATTATAGACCTTTTCTTTACAACAGGTGTAACAGAGTTGGGAATGTATGTTTAGTTGTGGTGAATGTAGATGAGTTTCGCCGTGCTTGAGCAGCCCTGGTTGTTGTTGGAGCCCCCCTTTGGAGTTTGGGTGTACTGCAGGTCTGCGCGTTCTTTTGTCCTTCTGTTGTTGCCGTACTTACGGTGGTACCAGAATATGGCTGCCATCTTAATGGGTATGTGCGCGATGTAAAATGCTCCTCGTGTTTTGTTGTTTGTGTGGAGAATCTTGTAATGTAGGGTGAAAATGTTGGTGTAGTACTGTGCTGTTTGTTTTTACATGTATTGTGATGATGTGATGTATTGTGATGATGTGAAACAGAACATTTATTGTATGTTATTTTGAATGCGCAGATTCACAAGAGTTGCAGACCGAGGAAGAATTGTGTTTTATATGTCTTCTATGCAGGTATGTTGCTCCACATGTTGTTTGTAATTGTTATTTGTAATGTTTGAGGGAAATTTGTGTTCTTTCTGTAAACAAATTATCCTGATGTGAAATATACATACACGGTGGGACAACCAGAATATGGCTGCCATCTTAATGGATTCACAAGAGTTGCAGACCGAGGAAGAATTGTGTTTTATATGTCTTCTATGCAGGTCAATAAAAATAATTGGTTAAAAGAAGGTTGCCTGTTTGACCATCGTTACACTGGTGCCGTGACACGTCGATCTCAAGATCAGCTGAACGCCGATCTCCGTGGATGCTGCGTGGATGCCAGGTCTTAGTGTGATAGATCAAGTGTGGTCAGAGTATTATAGTAAATGGTCATTCAGTCTGAGGTCTGTGATTATATCAGTTTAAAAAGTGCTTTGATTGTTTTGGTTTTTATGTCCTGCTGTAACTTTATATTTTTTTTAAACATTATTATTATTAGTTTTTTTTTTCATTCAGTAATATTACACAACGCAAGTCTGTACCACTATGGCTCAGAGGCCAGGTTTTAATGATGAGATTTTTGCCAGTCCAGTGTTGGCTATGGGGAGGGGTGCATGGGGGGCATGTCAGAGCTTTTCTGACAGTGCTGTCATCGGTGGGTTGAATAGTAGGGAGGTGGGGTGTTCCCAGTTGTTTACTGACAGTGGTAGAGGCACAGGGTCAAGTCAGGACCCAGGTTGTGCTGCTGTCGGGCAGTTTACAGGGGAGGCTCCTCCCACATCCACACCCAGTGTTAATGACACTGAAGCTCTTCATCACCTTTCAGACATGATGGGTCAGCTAGGTGCTCAGATTGGCGAGTCCATTGTAACCAAGTTAATTTCAGCTGGTGTAGTTCACCCAAGTAGTATGAGCAGTGCACACCTCAACTGCACATCGCCTCCAGATCCTGTAACTGATCCTAATGTTGTTAGACAGGAGGTTCCGCGCGTTACTGTGAATGTAAAATCAGACAGGGAACCACCAATGTTCCGAGGTGATAGTTCTGATAAGTGTTCAGTCCAGGACTGGATTGACATGTCTAAAGCTTATCTGAGAAAGCAGAAATGTCCAATGCATGAACAGGCTGAGGAGCTACTGGCAAGGCTGATGGGTAAGGCAAAGGATGTCGTGAGGGTTGGTTTGCGTAGCGATCAGACACTTGATGTGAAGCAGAACCCTGATCTCATCTATGATATCCTTCTCAAGTACTTCAGTGATGTGTCATCATGCCTCCCGTTGTCAGATTTCTATGCCACTCTACCCAGACCCAATGAGAACCCTGTAGACTACTGGTTGAGGATCAACAAAGCAGCTGATGTAGCTGGTGAGGGCCTTCGCAGACAAGGTAGGAGGATGGAGAACGTGGGTGAAGAGGTAGCACGGATGTTTGTCAGGCATTGCCCGGACTCTGGACTATCCCGTATTCTGGATTGCAAGGCTATTGAGGAGTGGAGCTCACGAGACATACAGTTGAAAATTGATAATTATCAGAGAGAGCTGAGAGCCTCTGGCAGGACCGGTAGTTCTGTGCCATTGAAGAGCCATGCCACCGCCCTCCACACTGTGCAGTCTCATCCAGAGCCTTCGATTCAGTCTGTGTCTGAGCAGTGTTCCACCCAGTACCCCCCTGCTCCTGCCCATAGTCCAGTGTACCACACACAGTGTCCGCCTTCTACCCTCATTCCTTCCCAGGACCATGCTTTAGGCCAGCTTCCGTGCCCCTCCTCCGCGACTGCTGTGGCCCAGAACACTCAGCAATCTGAAGACAGGATTCTTGCTCGCATTATGGAGAGGCTGGAGCAGATGATGGGGAAAGTGCAGCAGCGTGACAGTGCTCCTCGTGGCGGAAGATACCAGGGTGGCGCCCGTGAGAAGGCCTGCCGAGTCTGTGATGACAGTAGACACACTACCATCTCACACTGCATGTCAGAGAGGCTGTGCTTTGTCTGTTTAGCCCCAGGTCACACAAAAGTTGAGTGTCCCACCAGGTCGTCCCGAGCACCTCAGCCTCAGGGAAACTAGGTGGCCTGTATTCAGAGGGAGGAAGTATAGGTCGCCAAGTAAACTCCCATTGTGAGGACGAATCTAGTGCTGAGACAGTGTATATAGCTCTCAAAAGCTCAAGTGATAACTCTGAAGATATTGTTTATCAGAATACGCATACAATTAGTGGTAGTGACAGCCTTTTCTACACACCTGTGACAGTTGGTAATACAGTGACTCTGAATGCTATGCTAGACAGTGGGTCTATGGCTTGTACAATGAGTAAGACGGCAGAGGGAAAGCTTAGAGAGGTTGGAGTTGCTACAGAACATAACCAGTTCAGTTCAAATGTGGTGCTTGTTGGCTGTGGTGGTCGCCGTGTCAAGCCTGAGTCAGCTTTCAACGTGGAAATGGAGGTGTATGGCTGTAGGATTATGGTTCCCACTCTGGTAGTTGAAGGCCAGCATGATGAGTTGATACTAGGCACCAATGTTATTAAATATATCCTCCGGCAGTATAAGCAATGTGATGGCTACTGGAAGGCTGTGTCTACGCCCTGTCCTGCTGGCGATCCAGAATCTGAACAGTTTCTCTCGATGCTCGCTGGTCTGAACCGTTGGCGGGGTGACGTCATACCTGACAAGATAGGCACAGTCAGGTGCAACTCAGCCGTGTGTCTTGAGCCTGGTCGGGAGTACCTGATGTGGGGCAAGCTACCCAAGTCCACTATTGTGTCTCCTGGTAGCGCTGTGATGACAGAGCCCACATCGTGTCGCTCAGCTCCAAGAGGGGTTCTGGTGGCCAGAGTTGTTACTCCTTTGTGGGGAGACGGATGGGTTCCATTGAAGCTGATCAACTCGTCCGACAGGCCCGTCTTGGTAAGACGCAATGCTAAATTGGCCGACGTCTTCTCCTGCATTGCGCTCGAGGACATGGATGAGACCGGACCTGCTGAGGTCCCACTACTCAGTTTCTGTCAAGTAACCCCGTCCAGTGAAAATGCGGCCCGCACTGTTGATGAGGAACTGAAGTACATGGGATTGAGTGGGCTCGACATACACTCCTGTGACGTGTCTGAACAGTGTAGAAGCAAGATGGCTGACCTGGTTGTGCGCTACGAGGACATCTTCTCACGCCATCACCTGGATTGTGGAGAGGCAAAGGGCTTCGTACATCGCATTCACCTCTCAGATCACAGGCCATTCCGGCTCCCATTCAGACGAGTGCCCCCCAGTCAGTATCAGAAGTTGCGTCAAGTACTGAGTGAGATGGAGGAGAAAGATATAATCAGGAAGTCAACCAGTGAATATGCATCTCCGTTGGTTCTTGTATGGAAAAAGAACGGAGATCTCCGTATCTGTACAGACTTTCGCTGGCTGAACAAGAGGACCCTGAAGGATGCTCACCCTCTCCCTCACCAGGCCGACTGCTTAGCTGCACTTGGAGGTAACTCCTTGTTTAGTACTATGGATCTAACCTCAGGGTTTTATAACATGCCACTACACGAGGATGACAGAAAGTACTCTGCCTTTACAACACCTATGGGCTTGTATGAGTATAATCGCCTCCCGCAGGGCCTCTGTAATAGTCCTGGGAGCTTCATGCGTATGATGACTAGCATTTTCGGAGACCAGAACTATCTGAGCTTACTGGTTTATCTGGATGATTTATTGGTGTATGCCCCTGATGAGAGGACAGCTCTGGAACGCTTGGAGATGGTGTTCAGTAGACTGCGTGGTCATAACCTGAAATTGGCTCCCAAGAAGTGTTTTTTTCTCCGGAAATCCGTCAAATTCCTCGGCCACATAATTAATGACAACGGTGTGTTGACTGATCCCAGCAAAGTTGAGAGCATCGCAAAGATGACAAGTGCTGACCTGATGGAAGCGGACGGTGTAACCCCCTCACAGAAACGAATCAGATCTTTCTTGGGGATGATCAATTATTACCAGCACTTTGTGCCTAGCTTCTCCGCTATTGCAAAGCCTCTCTTCTCTCTGTTGACGGGCCAGAAGAGAAAAGGGAAGGTGAAACAGTCCAAACAAAGGTCACAAAGCAGGAAGTTGAATGTTACTGACTGGACCCCCGAAACGGAGCAGGCTTTCCAGAAGCTGAAAACGGCGCTGGTTGAGACGGCTGTCCTGGCTCACCCTGACTTCAGCCGTCCCTTCATGCTGTCAACGGACGCGTCCCTTGATGGCATCGGTGCTGTCCTGTCGCAGATCCAAGAGGGTGAAGACCGAGCGAGGCCAATCGCATTCGCCAGCAAGTCCCTCTCTCAGTCTCAGAGAAACTACCCAGCCCATCGGTTGGAATTCCTAGCCTTGAAGTGGAGTATCTGTGACAAGTTCTGCCATTGGTTGAAGGGGCATGATTTCACTGTTTGGACGGACAATAATCCATTGACTCATATCATGACGAAGCCCAAGCTGGACTGCTGCGAGCAACGATGGGTGGCTAAGTTAGCGAGCTATAACTTCGACATCAAGTACGTGCCAGGCCCACAGAATGTTGTCGCTGATGCCTTGAGTCGTGTGCCTTTCGTCAAGCAGAGAGTCAGTCACAGATAACTTGAAGAGCCCTACAAGAATCTCCTCTCCGAAGTCCAGGATGTGTCGAGTGCTTCTGTACAGGACGCCTTCCGGTCGTCCAATGATAGTGGTGACACTCCACGCCAGGCAGAGAGTTACGCTCAAAGTGTCCCATCACCTCTGCATGTCCACGCTCAGTCTATGGAGATGGATGAAGTGTCTGTTGTTCTACAGTCATATGACGATCTGTGGGAGGTCGGAGCAAGAACGCGCGCTGTAGCAGTCTTGCACCATTTGCCTCAGTTAGTCCCAGGTGGTCAGGACTCACTTCCTGCTTACAGTGAGAAGGAACTCCGGGATGAACAGCTCAGAGACAGGACTCTCTCTCGAGTCTTGTACTATGTGGAGAGACATCAGAGACCCTCCAGGAGAGAGAGAGATAAGGAATCAGTCACAGTCATGAGGTACCTGAAGCACTGGGAGAAACTTGTTGTGAGCAATGGGATACTCTACAGAGTCTCGAGGGGTGAAGTCAAAACGCCGCCAGTATGTGGTTCCTGAGTCTAAGAAAGTTGAAGTTCTGAGAGGTGTTCATGACCATGCCGGCCATCAAGGTCAGTTCAGGAGTCTTGGCTTGGCCAGACAGAGGTTCTTCTGGCTCATCTGTCTGGCATTCCCCTGCAAAGATCAGTCAGCCAAACAGGTGGCGAGAGTTCTATGGGACAAGTTCTTCTGCGTCTTTGGGTTCCCAGAACGTATCCATAGCGACCAGGGAGCTAGCTTCGAGAGTCAACTAGTGAGTGAGCTGCTCAGAGTCTCCGGTGTCAGAAAGTCGCACACAACCCCGTATCACCCGATGGGTAACGGTAGTGTGGAACGTTTCAATAGAACTCTCGGTAACATGATCCGAGCGCTTGAACCAGAGGCAAAAATCAACTGGCCGAGGCGTTTGCAAACTCTGACGTTCATGTACAATAGCACAGCGCATGAGTCAACTGGTTATGCACCTTTCTATCTGATGTTCGGGCGTACTCCTCGTCTCCCTGTCGATATACTCTTCCGGACAGTCCTGAATGATCCAGCTGTGGTCAGCTACGACAAGTATGTGATGTCTCTCACGAAGGATTTGAGAGAAGCTATGGTCATAGCCCAGGAACATGTCATAAAAGAACAGCACCGTCACACAGAGCTCTACAACAGACGAGTGAAAGGGCCCACCATTGATGTCGGAGACCGTGTGCTGTTGGCGAACAAGAGAGAGAGAGGAAAGAGAAAGGTGGCTGACCGTTGGGAGTCTACTGTATACACTGTGGTGGATAGGAACTCTGAGACTCACACATATAGGATACAAGACACTGTCACTGGACGAGAGAAGGTAGTCCACCGTAATCTATTGATGTTGGTGAACTTTCTGCCAGTGTATGATACGAGTGTGATCTCTGACCCAGTTTCATCCCTGTCTGCTGTTCATACATCAAATGAGCCAAGTGACATGTCCGTGTCGGAAGTGGAACAGGATTCCTTGCCTGGGGAAGTGAGTAGAGGAACCGCGTTCGAGTCGGAGAGAGTGGATTCCTGTCCTGGGAGTGAGGGAGGGGAGGTTGAAGACATGGAGTATGGGGGAAGAGTTGTTCGGGAGAGGGATGTTCCCTTGACTGTTCCAGAGCCCACGGATCCCAAGGGAAGAATCCTAGAGTGGGTCACCCAGTTACCATTCCCTGACCACTCACGGACAGAGGCTACTAACACTGTAGTGTCTTCAGTCTCGTTTGCCCCTCAGAGGGTCCCCGAGCAGATGGCTGAGGAGCAAATGGTAGATCAGTCCATTAACTCTGATTCTAGATTTGTGGTTAGCGCTGATGATTGTACTGATGTTTCTGGTAACACAAATCAGACAGATGATGCTAGTGACACACAGCGTACTGACACTCTAGCTTCTGTCACACAGTGTGAACATCCTAGTACAGTCACACAGGTCAAGTCCAAGTTTGGTCGCCTTATCAAACCAGTTGACAGATTGATTTATACTATGTCAGGACAAGACATTATCCAAGACACTAAGTCAAACATTCGAGCTGTTTGTAGGTCAGTGTTCCAGGCTTTCCACAGTTAGATAAGCCGAAGCTCAGTTCAGTGCATGTATACACTGTGCACACTGACATCCTATGACATATAGGTTTGTTCGTTATTCTGATTGTTTCATAAGAGGTTGTGGCCTCTTGAAGGCTAGTAATACACAGTGAAAAAAGGGTCTTGTGGGGTGTAGAACGCATCCTACCGCCAGTAGTTGGTTGGAGAGATAGTTTACCTCTCTTTCCACTTCATCCTTATAGGATACTTTTCAAGTTGGCTGTCCTGTCCTTTGGCGGCCCTATGTAATAGTGTAAAAAGTAAAAAGTAGTATTTAAATGTATAGTTGCTGCTCAAGGTTGGCGAAATTCAGGGGAGGTGGGTGTAACAGAGTTGGGAATGTATGTTTAGTTGTGGTGAATGTAGATGAGTTTCGCCGTGCTTGAGCAGCCCTGGTTGTTGTTGGAGCCCCCCTTTGGAGTTTGGGTGTACTGCAGGTCTGCGCGTTCTTTTGTCCTTCTGTTGTTGCCGTACTTACGGTGGTACCAGAATATGGCTGCCATCTTAATGGGTATGTGCGCGATGTAAAATGCTCCTCGTGTTTTGTTGTTTGTGTGGAGAATCTTGTAATGTAGGGTGAAAATGTTGGTGTAGTACTGTGCTGTTTGTTTTTACATGTATTGTGATGATGTGATGTATTGTGATGATGTGAAACAGAACATTTATTGTATGTTATTTTGAATGCGCAGATTCACAAGAGTTGCAGACCGAGGAAGAATTGTGTTTTATATGTCTTCTATGCAGGTATGTTGCTCCACATGTTGTTTGTAATTGTTATTTGTAATGTTTGAGGGAAATTTGTGTTCTTTCTGTAAACAAATTATCCTGATGTGAAATATACATACACGGTGGGACAACCAGAATATGGCTGCCATCTTAATGGATTCACAAGAGTTGCAGACCGAGGAAGAATTGTGTTTTATATGTCTTCTATGCAGGTCAATAAAAAGAATTGGTTAAAAGAAGGTTGCCTGTTTGACCATCGTTACACAAGCATAACAACAAAATCGCTGTTATGCAGAGGTGCTTAACATAGAAAGTTCCACAGTCCAGTGCGCTTGGGACAGCGGGCAGGACACCGGAGCGCGTTTGTCACAGGCTGACAGTCACCGTGTTCCCCCCCCCCCCCCCCCCCTTGGTGGTATATGATGCTATAGTTGTTATTATACCAAAACAACCGGCAATCTAATCCGAGCAGTTGTTATTAGGTAATAGTATTAATGGGTTGTATCATTCATTTAAATGCATTATAGACCTTTTCTTTATAACAAGCACAACAACAACAAAACGTTATTATGCCGATGTGCTGTGTGTCTAACGTTACAAGCTGATTTGTGCATGACAGCCGCGCATTGACATATTTCCATGTCTGATGTCTAATGTCTAATGTCTGATGTAGGCTACTAATGTCATTTCAATGCATTATAGACCTTTTCTTTACACGCTTCGTGCACTAGGTGGGCCGCGAATACTGTAGAGATTTGTAAAGTGGGCCGTGAGTCCAAAAAGGTTGGTAACCGCTGCATTAGACTATCAAAGCAGGGCGACAGTCCCTGTTCCTCTGCCCGGCGTCAGTCCAATGGAATCGTCAAGCACAGCCTTCCCCATATAAATACATCAGTGCGCGATTACAGAGATGTACAATCGTGTTTATTTTTAAATAAATTGTGGTGTTTGACAGCGGATGATGGTAGACATATTTAATGTAAAGTTATCTATCTAAAGTTATCTATCCACAGGCTGATATGTGCATGATAGGCGCAAATTCCCCCCCCTTGGTGGTATATGACGCTATAGTCAGTCTTAATGGTCCAAAAGTCAAGCGCTTCGTAACACAGACGGGGTGAATTTTATGAATGAAAGTGAAAGTTCTGTCACAAAACGCCGTTACGTATCCTCACACATTTTTAAGTGGGTATACGGAAATCCTTGGCCTTTCCTAGTGACTACACCACTGGAGCACAGGTTTCATACAGGTTAGAGCTTATTCTGTCATGGTCTGATAATGAAGCATAGTTCTTTTTTATTTTATGACTTGTTTGATCGATTGATAGCGTTCAAGTTCATTCAAGTTGTGAATGAATCGCGAGCGTCAATGCTTTTCTACGATACTACGTGTAATGTCACTTGGACATAGAATAATAAGACACTTTAGTCTGGGTTCAACAAAGGTATAACCAGTTTACTTCGGTTCTCTCGACACCTTTTTGTCTGTCTTACATGTAACGATGAATTGAGAATCAAGGACCCCAATTGAAATAAGCCAGTGGCTTTCTTGGGTTTTTATCCTGTTAGTTGACCTTGTATGTAATATGCACTTTCATGTACCTACTTCTGCAAATCTTCTAATAAAGTTTTCAATCAATCAATCAAAACACCTGTCAGTCACCTACTGGTATATCACGAACTCTCTCTAAGGCTAAATGCGCTGTCCTGACTATGAATTAACCCATTCATTACACTACGGATGACGTCGTTGTTCCATTTCCCCCGGGGAACCACTACGGCTATGGCTCCAAAACGAGTGACTCCAAAACGAGTGACTCCAAAACGAGCCGAAGTGGTAAAAAAGAGAATCGGGATTGGGCCATAGACTTCCGTAGGTCTAAGCCACCTCGGTTGCCCATTAACATCCGGGGCGAGGATATCAAGGTGGTGAAGACCTACAAGTACCTGGGGGTGCATCTGGACGACAAACTGGACTGGTCCACCAACACAGAGGCACTTTACAAGAAGGGCCAGAGCAGGCTGTACTTCCTAAGGAGACTTAGGTCTTTTGAAGTCTGTGGAGAGATGCTGGCCATGTTTTACCAGTCTGTCATGGCCAGCATTCTCTTCTACGCTGCAGTCTGCTGGGGGGGAAACATCTCCAAGAGGGATACCGGACGGCTGGACAAGCTTGTAAAAAAGTCGGGTTCAGTGGGGGAAGGAGCCTGGACTCTCTGGGGACGGTGGTGGAGAGAAGGACTAGGAGCAAGCTGCTGTCCATCAGGGACAACCCCAACCACCCCCTCCATCACGTCCTCGCTGGGCAAACCAGCAGCCACCGCAGAGGGTGGTTCATTTCGGTACGCTCCCGGACGGAGCGCTACAAAAAAATCATTTATCCCGGCTGCACTAAGACTGTTCAATGGCAACTAAAGTAGTAGTCGGGGTCAAGGCTCCTGAATCTGTATTTATTATTTATTTTAATCATCATCATCACTTTTTAGTATTTTAATATAATAACTATAGCCATCTTTTTATCCACTTTTCTATCATGATCTCACTGTTTTTTTATATACAATACATGGCTGGCCCAGTATTGTTGTCTGTCCTTTATGTTGTGTTGTCATGTGTTGTTTTTAGAGAGTGGCGTGGCAAAATGAATTTCCCCACGGGGATAAATAAAGTATAATTGAATTGAATTGAATTGAATCTGTGACAGTGTGTAGCGGACCTACGGGTGTCACACTGAGGGTCTGTCCAGCCAGCGGGGCAGAGGCAGGCGCCAGTCAGGTGGTCACATGTCCCCCCGTTGACGCAGTGGCACTGCTGTTGACACTCCAGCCCATGGAAGCCATCAGGACACGCTGCATGCACATACACACACGCGCACACGCACACACACACACACACACACACACACACACACACACACACACACACACACACATAACAAGCAGAGATAAATGTGTTTTTTCACACTTACAGTGCAGGGGTAATACATTGTTAACACACACACACACTAACACCTGTGTGCATGCACACACACACACGCACACATACATATGCACATGCTCTCACGCAGGTACGCACGCACGCACACACACTCACACACACACATGCTCGCACGCACACAGGCAGGCACGCACACACACACACACACACACAAACACACACACACGCACACGTACACACACACGCACACGTACGCACACACACACACACACACACACTCTTCCCAAACCGTACCTTTCTCACAGTAGGTCCCGGCCCAGCCAGGCAGGCAGGTACAGGCTCCGTTCACGTGGCCACAGGCCGCCTGGTTGGCACACTGGCACGTGCGTCTGCAGCCCGGGCCAAAGGAGTCCTCAGGGCATTCTGTGTCCGCGCCAGGGCAGAGAAAGATCACAACACGCCCAAACGCAGTCTACTCTACCTCAGCTCTGATTTAGTCCAATATAATAGTTTGTATGTGTTCAGTAAGTATCTGTCTGTGTGTAAACAGTTTTCATGTGTTTGATGACAAACCACAAGTACACATTTTGAATAGACTGAGACAGTTTAGGAGAAGTCGTACTCTGTTCACAGCGTGGTCCGGTGTACCCATCCTCACACTGACACTGGCCCGTGATCGGGTCACAGCTTCTGGCACTCTGGCACTCACATACCCCGGCACAGCCCGACCCCCAGCGACCTGCGCCACACACTGACATAAGTTTGAATAGAAAAGAATAGAAGAACACACAAACATCGATGAATGAAGCGTATAGTTCATTATACAACAGTTAGTTCTGACCAAGTCATTTGATTGAACAAGAGGCATTCCATGAGTGCTGATATATAGAGTATAACAGCACTGGGACTTTTAACTATATGTATCACTCTGCCGCACAGGTGTTCTATTAAATTACCCTCAATTAGGCTAGGCTACATTAACGGTCGCTATCTATCAGATTGTAACAAACTTTGCACCGCAAAGATGGATTTATGTATACAAATAACATTCAAAATAAATGATGAATGGTCGTCAGGAGAGGACATAGGGAAGGAAAGGCAACAGTCCAGTTCAAGTTCAGTTGCAGAACTATTTTTGTTGGCAGAGCCAAATAAATGATTAAATAAACAAACCAATTATAGTCTGTTGTCGCTTATTACTGTTAACTAATACATGGCACTTGTAGAACTGTTGTATAAAATGATATCACACGAGAGGGAGTGCTGTTATACTGAACATCAGCATGGCTGTGATTATCTACGGCCTCACAGCCATGCTGATATTCAGTATAACAGCACCCCCTCTCTTGTGATATTGCTTAAATATCCCTATATATCCCTATATCCTAATATCATGGCAGGTAAATAACATATCATTACGTGACACAATCTGGTGAAAAGGGCCACATTTTTATGTGTTTTCAAGTGTTGAAGAGCCCACTCAATATAACAAACAACTGTTTTAGGATCGCTACATTTTATCTGTGAATTGGATTCACTGTATCGTCTGCCGTCCTGCTTCGTAGGCTACTGGGTTAGTGATACATGGCTTGTAAAACAAACTTAAGTTTTAGGTTCAAAAGCAAGGACTGTGTGATCCTCTAATTATGTGTTTTTAGCATGTTGATGTTCTATCAGCGTGTTGTGATGTGCTAAACATGCAGTTAGATGTTCATAGCGGTGTTCCTTCTTAGCGCTAGCCTGCTAGCAGCTGTTTTGCCTGTGTTTTGATTCAGAGCGCTTTTCCCTGCTATTTGGTTTGAGGTGAACCAACATTAAAATAAGCATATCTTCTTCAACTATTTTCAACACATCATTTGATCGCTTACAATCTTCATAATATGGAAAAAATAGAAAAATGACCATGAGGACTTGAGGACTTTTTCACCAGACTATGTCACATTTAACCAGCCACAGAGTTACCTCTGTTGCAGCTGGTTCCAGTCCAACCTTCAGCACAGGTACAGCGACCAGCGATGAATAGTACTGAGTGAAGTGCGTGGGTGCATGTGTACGACCGTGTGGCTGGTAGACTCACCGCTCTGACACACGGTGCCTGTGTATCCAGGTTGGCAGTAGCACGTTCCATTCTGTTTGTCACAGACTCCACCGTTCTGACAGTCAGGACAGGCCTCAGAGCAGCCCAGTCCCCAACGGCCCTCTGCACACTCTGACAACAGAAGACAAGGTCAGGCCGCTGTGGTGAACCTGATCCTGGCAGATGGGTTTGGAATTTGTTTTGTTTTTTATTTGAATGAACGATTTTGACAATCTGGGGGCAAACCGCCATTTATTTATTTTTACCAATGGGATCATTTCTGGACATGATTTCTGACTATTTAGGGGAACCCTTTTGACTCAACAGCTCAATGGCTCCCATATCATTCAGGACACTGCATGTGTTCTCTGACCTCCTATTGGCCATCAGCATGAAGGACCATGTAAAATACTGTCAACCAATTATCGGTGGAAATGGCGGGTGGATTCAGGAATATTTACGAGTTTAATAAAGTGACGATCAAACTCAAACGATCAAACTAGTGAAAACTATGTGACCTTATGATGTGACGAATAATTGGGTGAATGGTCACCCCTCTAACCAGGGACCTAGTGTGATTGTTCCTCACGCTAACCAAGAGCCTATCCAACGCTGGGGGATTCGTTATCAGGTATACAAAATATGATCATACATACTGTGGGGAGCATGGCGCGTTCTGGCCTGCAGAGGGAGCCAGACTGTCGAGACACAGAGAGAGAGAGAGAGAGAGAGAGAGAGAGAGAGAGAGAGAGAGAGAGAGAGAGAGAGAGAGAGAGAGAGAGAGAGAGAGAGAGAGAGAGATCCCGAAAGGGCAAACTGAACGAGTCCCGAAAGGGGACGCAGCGGGCTTGGCGGCAGGGACGACCGCATGCCGTAGTTTCCAGTGCGCTCTATTATTATTATTTGAAAAGACTCGCTCAGCACGTCAGTGACGGTGCTGAGCTGTGCAAGACATAAATAAATACCTATTCTACACCTGTTCCTCTGTGTCGACCTCCCTCTGTGCCTAGAGACTCTTACACATACATATATTATTTTTATATTCATATTATAGTGTTATACTATACAGAGAAAATACACACACTCAGTGAATTTTGGCAGGGTTCTCTAGGTCAAAAAGCTTGAATTGTCTTTTTATTTAGCACTACATTCCCCACAATCATTATTAACTCATTAAATGAATGGATTATCTTCACCAAGGCCCCTAGGGCTCACTGCCCCTCTTACCAGTCTCACAGTGCTCTCCCATCATCCCGACAGGACAGTCGCACAGGCCTATCACCTTGTCACATGGTGCCCCAGAGCAGTTGCAGTACTGGGTACATCCAGCCCCATAGCGACCTTCCAGACAGCCTTTATGTGAGGACAAACAGTATTAGCCCATTTTTATTACATGTTGATGTAAGTGTGTTTCCAAGTTCCTGAGGTGTCCACATCTCCGAGGACCTCTCTTGGACCCTCAACTCCACCCTGGTCAAAAAGGCGCAGCGACGTCTATATTTCCTGAGAAGACAAAAAAAAGCCCAGCTGTCTCGCAGGATTCTGGTCAATTTCTATCGGTGAACCATCGAGAGCATTCTGACTAACTGCATGACAATGTCTCTGTCTCTGACCGGAAGGTCCTGCCAGGGGTGGTGGAAACCACCCAGTACATCACCGGTGCCCAACTCCCGGTCATCAAGGGCCTCCAGGAAAAGCAGAGTCTGCAGAGTGAGCGAGGCATCATTGAAGACACCTCTCACCCTAGTCAGGGACTGTTTGTCCTTCTCTCACCCTAGTCAGGGACTGTTTGCCCTCCTCTCACCCTAGTCATGGACTGTTTGTCCTTCTCTCACCCTAGTCATGGACTGTTTGTCCTTCTCTCACCCTAGTCATGGACTGTTTGTCCTTCTCTCACCCTAGTCATGGACTGTTTGTCCTTCTCTCACCCTAGTCACGGACTGTTTGTCCTTCTCTCACCCTAGTCTTGGATTGTTTGTCCTTCTCTCACCCTAGTCATGGATTGTTTGTCCTTCTCTCACCCTAGACATGGACTGTTTGTCCTTCTCTCACCCTAGTCACGGACTGTTTGTTCTTCTCTCACCCTAGTCATGGACTGTTTGTCCTTCTCTCACCCTAGTCAGGGACTGTTTGTCCTTCTCTCACCCTAGTCATGGATTGTTTGTCCTTCTCTCACCCTAGTCATGGACTGTTTGTCCTTCTCTCACCCTAGTCATGGACTGTTTGTCCTCCTCTCATACGGGAGGCTGTACAGGAGTCTAGGCTCCCCCACCTGCAGGCTCACAAACAGCTTCTTCCCTGCAGCTGTCAATCGATCTGCTATTGTGATGCTAGATGATCACACAGTCCTTGCTTTTGAACCTAAAACGTACATTTGTTTACAAGCCATGTATCACTAACCCAGTAGTCTGATGCAGGACAGGATGCGATACAGATATTCACAAATTATATTTTGTGATCCTAAAATTGTTGTTTGTTATATTGAGGGGGCTCTTCAACACTTAAACCTTTAATATTAATAAACCTTTACGATTTTTTATATTCATATTCATTGCACGTACACTGATTTTATTTTAATTTACTTATACTCACTGTAATACAGTATACTGTCCCACCATTAGATGCGGAACTGCATTTCGTTGTCTAAGTACTTGTACTGTGTCAATGACAATAAAGTTGAATCTAATCTAATTTAGAGTACCCAGTCAGCAGACAATTGTTGTCACGATCTCCACTTCCAGTTAGCCTGCAGTCCCCTCCTCCCGGGTCTCTCTCTCTCTCTCTCTCTCTCTCTCTCTCTCTCTCTCTCTCTCTCTCTCTCTCTCTCTCTCTCTCTCTCTCTCTCTCTCTCTCTCTCTCTCTCTCTCTCTCTCTCTCTCTCTCTCTCTCTCTCCCTGATTACAGGAGTGGAGTCAAGTGAGCAGGAGTCAGGTTACCATCTGGTTGCCATCACCACATCATTAGCCCTGACATAAATACCTGGTCCAGACTTTTCCACTCTGCCAGATCATAGCTTCCAGCCTTTACTTAATACTTTTCTGTCAGTCTTAATACTAATTCCTGTTTCCCTGTGCCTGCAATACCCCAGCTTGACTCCTGCCACTGACTCCAGCCTCCTGTCTACATTTACATGTTTGGCATTTAGCAGACGCCTTATTCCAAAACGACTTACAATCAATACATTTGACTAAGCAAGTGAGTCATCAATTCACCATCAATCCACCAGACACAGGAGAAACAGTGCAAGGAGGGGACGTAAAACTCTCAGGAGACACAGTATAGGGGGAAGCAGGTGTCTCAGGAGGAGCAGTTATCCACTCCCCCATATTTGGGGGAAAAGTTGGATCTGTGTTTAATATAACAGATATAAAGAGCTTACCTTTATCAATAATGTTCATCGATATCGCAAACGATTAATTAGATTCCATTCTAAACGACCGCATGGTTTCTTTCCGTGCCCGGTAAATAGAGTGCGAGTCACAAGCCCTTGTTTACAGCCACGTCACATAGGAAAACCAAGCATGCTTGGTTTCAACCCCCGAATTTCCATATTATTGGTCCTCGAAAGTCATTTTCTGATCACCTTCATCCCTCTTCCTCATCTTCACTGTAAATGTGACCTCCCCTCACTGGTTGATTGGTTGACTGATTGGTTTGAGTATGTGTATAAAAATCCATGTTTTCTCTCTGTCTACACTTTTCCTGACCTTTCACTGTCAACACTTGTCTGACATGCTTGTAAACTGTTCTCCTTTTGCAAAAGACAATTGAAACCATTTTCTATGCATTTTCTATTTTCAATTTAATTTAGATACTTAAATATAGGAGGGGGGGTAACATGAGAACATTTGGGGAGGTTGAACACCAGCAGCATTCTGGAGCTCGGCCAGGAGTGCGTTGTAGTAGTCAAGGCGGGAGATGACCAGTGCCTGGGTTAAGAGTTGCGCTGCTTCTCTGGTGAGGAATGGACGTATCCTTCTGATATTGTAAAGGAAGAATCTGCAGGAGCGTGCTGTCACT